>NC_029786.2:4500697-4506523 GCF_000816755.2 Arachis ipaensis | reverse complement strand
AAAATTTTTTAAAAAAAAATGAAAACTTTTGTCTTTTGAAATCCTAAATTTTTTTTTAAGAATATTTTTTTTATTTTTTTATTCACCGAATAATGTTATTTTTCAAAAATACAGAATAAATTAATTTTAAAAATTTAATCTTTTTAAATTTTGGATCACATAATATTAAAGGTGCGTAGAGAGAGTGGGAGAACAGAGTATAGAAGTAGAGACAGAAAAAAAAAAAAGAGAGAATTCTAATTTGCTCAATGTACAGAATGATGAATCTAAATTAACATTGTTACAACAATTAGCTATATATAGTGTTCATCTAACCAACCGAGTTAGAATAATTAGGGGCTAACTGAATTCTGTTATACCCATTATGACTAACTAATCAATTAGTGCTAGGTTACTTGTCTAACTAAACTTGTTACTACAATTAATAATTCAACTAACTACTTGCTAAGCGGGAACATTAGGTAACACATAGTAAGAGTACAAAGACGTATAGAGAAAAAAAAAAAAAAGAAGAGCATACCTTTATATACTATGTAAAATTGTAATATGTGTGTGATTGTAAATCCATCAAAAAGCATGGTTGCAATGGATAGTGTTGGTGAAAACACCACTTTGAATTGTCACAATAATTTGTTCATTATTTGTGTAACCTAGGAGGAAGTAGGAGCTAGCCAAAAAATAGCTTAAAATAATATAATGAATTGAACCAAATGGTGTTGCATGTTGGTCAAGTCTTGTTTCATATAATGGATGCACAAAAACAAAAGAGACGTCTTGTTTCATATGTTAAGTACTATCTTAGTATCTTCTTTGTCTTTGGCTGGCAAAAAGAAAATTCCAATGGGAGAAAAGTGAAGACTAGAGTTAATTCTGGAAGACTTTCATCCCGAAAAAAATAAAGCTTTTGTTTTTGGCTTTCCTTTCACAATGCTATCCCTCCTTATGCGCTTCGGTTCAATCGCAAGTTAACATTCAACAGTGATATTTATTTGTAAGAGGTGCGGTGTCTATTCTGAATTAATTCTGTACTATTTTAAAGATTGCGATAGGGTTAAAGTAGTTTGGAATATCCTCTATTCTTTGTTCATTGAGATTAAAAAATCGTCCGATTTAACTCCGTAGCTCAAACAGAACATATCGAGTAAAGACTATCTCTTCGCATCGAGAATATGATGGATATAGAGGCATTAGTTGATGTCATGAGGTTTTTAACCCGCATGAAGTTTGATTCGATAAAGTGGCAATACTAACTAGAAATATGAGTTTTGATCTTAGAAATCTTCGGTACAACCAATTTATCTATTCAAATATTCAATAAAAATTCAAGTGGGAGTCTCCATCCAACGGCACTTTCAAGGTCAATTGCGATGCTAGCGTTCTTTAGGGAGCTCAGCGAGCTGGTTTTGGTTTTGTTCTAAGAGATGATAAAGGGAGATGGGTGGTGGGCCATTCAGGTGCTCTTCTTTTTTGGTCTATTTGTCGTTGTGAGCTGTTGGCATCTTGGCACGGGCTGATGATAGCCTGAGAAGTTGGATGCACGCATGTTATTCGTGATACGGACTCGATTCATGCTTATCTTGTGTTGAGTAATATAACCAGTCACAAAACAAATGGGAGAAGAATATTGTGTTAAAACCCCAAGATCTTTTGTCCAAAGACTGGGAGGTCCAGTTCCATCTAATTCTAAGAGAAGCTAACAGTATTATTGACTGGTTGGCTGAATCTGGAGCAAGAAGTGAATCAACTCATGTTTCCTGGATCAAGCCTAGTATAGATTTGAAAAGCAAATTCTAGTGCTTGAGGCTATCATTTCTAATTAGTTTGGCTTGGCTTGTATTTTGTTTCTTTATCTTTTGTTCTTTTCGGTCACTAAAAAAAAAATTACTATCTTTTTTGTCATATTTTCTAGCTATTTTATTTTAATTTTAGAGATTATAGTCCTAAGTTTATAACAAAAAAATTTGGTAACTAAAAATATTAGCCAAAAATAAACATAATTTATTCTAGTTTTTTTTTTTGTTTTTCTAACATTATTACCGTTTTATAATTAATAACATACAAATTTGTGAAAAATATTTTCCAATACTGTAATGCTAAGTAAACGAAAAAATAGTCCAAACTTACTTTATTTAACATTCATTAATTGTTACAACCATTAATAATAAATACTAAAATTTAGCTAACTTAGGTAGGGTTTCAATCTTATACGTCTTAATAAGCTAACTAATCTTATTTGAAATTATCATTGAAATTTTTATGATATTGCGTAAATATATTAGGTTTAGTTTGGTAAACAATTTAATTAAACTCCTTTTAAAAAAATAACTTAAATAATATTAAAAATAGATTATAAATAAATTGTTTGTATTTGATTTTTTAATTCTAAAAGTGCTTATTTTAAAATAAATATGATAAAAAAATTTATTATAAAAAATTTATTTTTTTAACTTCTTCATAAACATTTAAATAACTTTTTAAAAAACTACAATTTAATTTTAAAAATTATACCAAATATTAATTTTATTACCTTTTATAAATTAAAAGCTCAAGAAAATAATTTTAAAGCTTTTCAAATGGCCTTTAATCCAAGAATAAGGATTGAGTAACCAATATAACGGAAAGGCAAAGCAAAACTCAGAACTAATAAACATTACCAAAAGTATACAAATTAACTATTTCTCAATGTGATTTTGTGATATACGAGTAGTTGAATCCGTAAAAACATATATATATAAACCCTAAACCCTAAATTAGAGACTCTTGTAGTGTAATACTAATTTTGTGAAAAACATTTCTCAAGTAGAAGTCAATGAAACAATCTAGGGTTAGTTTCAATCTTATACGTCAGCTTGCTAAATAATCACTTTGCTGAATTGTCGTGTCTGTGTGTCGGACACATTTTGGACACGACACTCACTGACACTCGTCCGACACGTGTGTCTGCTGTGTCCAAACCGTGTCTCAATAAAAAATAAAAAATTCTTCTCCGGACACATTTGGACACACCTAAATACCATCACGTGTCAGTGTGTCCGGTCTTATTCTTAATATATATTCTTAAAATAAATTTAGATATAGTATATATTATTATTTATTAAAACAAATTCAACCACATTATCTTTTCATATAATCTTAATTAAATTAGAAATAATTATTAAGAAGTATAATTCTTTCAATTTGTTGTTAGACAAAAAATTGTAATTACTAGAATTATATAACCCTATTTTCTTACAAATTATTGACATCAACACTTAGTAAATTAAAGAACTACACTTATTACAGACATCATAAACGAAAATTTTAAGCTGGTAGGAGGAAATTGCAGTTAAATATTCAAATCAGCTTATTTTATATTTCATCACTATAACACTTGTTATAAATAGCGGCGGTTTTTTTGGAATTTGCAGAGAAGAATTTTTTTCGTAAAAAAAATTGAATTAAAAGTAAATTTTTTATTAAATTTATAAAAAATATATATATTGCACATTTTTTTTTGTGTAAAATTTTTTTTCTAAAAAAAATAATTTTCACTTTTCATTAAAAATTCACTGATCACCATAGCATTATCTTTTGCGGCGGTTAGCTAACTGTTTAGAAGTCTTTTTTATTGATCTAATTATAAGTGATACATACAATAATTTATGTATGCATGTCAATATTAACGTTAATGCCTATTGTATATAATTATAAAATAATAATAATAATGTTTTTAAAGGTTGGATAATATCAAAATATATATGATAATGATATTCATATACAAATCAAAGATGAATACGCTGTTTTAAAAACACTAGCTAGGGTTCTTATTTAAAGCTCATTTTAGAGAAAACATAAAAGCGTGTACATCATAACTTTGAAACAATTGAAATGAAAAACAAACTAACTAATTAATTTGATTTAATAAAAAAGGTAATGACAAACTTTCACTGTCTTCTCTAATTTTTGAATATTTTGTTTTTATCACAATTTACATGGTTCATAGTTTTCCAGCAATAATTGTAATATTAATCCCCAAAAGAAAATCAATTGCGGTCACTTCGGTTCCATATTTTTGAGTCTGATCTTTTTGTTTGTTCATGAACATTAATTTGTAAAAACATAGTATAGTAGATAAGTTTGAACACCAGTATGTTCTGGATATGTATACTGTCATATAGCATTTTTTTTTAAAGATAATAGTGATATTTTATTCAATAAAAAAATAAATATAATATCTAAAAATCAGGATAAAAGAAATAAAAAAGGAATTCTCAACTATTCGTGAATAGGTGAAATTGTAAGAAAAAAATAATATAAAAAAAATATAGAAGAAATATTAGGGCACTATGCATAAAGCAAAATAGATATATAACTCCTGGTTTAACTTAAGCGATATTACTAGCACTTTTTTCGGAGGCTCTTGGACATGTTCAAAAACTGGTCGACACCTCTCCTTTCAAATATTCCAAGTTATATCAAAACTAGTCGAGTTCTTTGAGAGCTTGTTCCTTGAAATCTAGTTTGTATAGTAACACCGAATCCCTCCACCAATTGAAGAACAGGGAACATCTAGAATCTGAAATGAGGTAAGACAAAGAACTCTTCTTCCACAATAGATTAGCGTCTCCACATAGACAATGCATAAGTGATTCTGGGACTGACTTGCAGATTGGACAAGTTGGCGGAGTGGATGGGAACTGTTGCTGGATAAGAAGCAGAACAGGAAGCTTACTATGTAGGATTTTTTACGCAAAGAATAAAATCTTATGAGAGATTTTCAATTTTTATAAATGGCTTCAAACTGGCTTCTGTTGCATGAAGTTCGGACAAAATTCAATGGACTAAGTATGGTAAAATTGATAAGCAATCTTGTACCCTGATACAACATCATATGTTTTTTCTTTGTTTATCACCCATTGAATTGTGTCTTTACCTTCTCTTAAAGTTATGGAAAAGATTTCCTTAGTAATTTCTAGAGAAAAAAATTTGAGATTAATATTTAGTTCTGCTGTTTATTTGATAAAAACAGATCTTTCACTCATAATAGATAGTAACTATCTGATAATAATGCCGCAAATAATGGTACAGTGAAAGAGTAAGGAAGAGGGAGCCATGGTTCAACAAAGATTCGAATATCACCAGAACTTACTTTTTAATTAATATCTTTCTTTATAATTCGCCTTCCTTTAAAAATACTTTACCAACCCTAAAAAAGTAATTTTAGAGATAAATCTTCTTTTGGTCTTTATAATTTAGAGTGGAAATTAAATTTGTCCATAATTTTTTTTTTAATAAAAAATCATCCCTAAAATTTGTTTTCCGTTAGAATCATCCTTTTGTAATTTGCATAGATCAAAGTTGATTGACTGAAACATATAAAATTAATATACAATTGAATTAAATGTAATCTGAAATTAAATTAAAGAAGATGTGTAATGTCATATGCGAATTATATTATTGTGAAGATAGAAAAGCACAAAGTTGAACAATGTCATCAGCTATTTTGCCACTTAGGACATTTTTTTTTCTTTTTTTTTAAAAGAAAGAAACAATAATAAAACATCGTCAAGAGTAGAGCTAGTCTAATTTTGGGATATTTAATTAATTGGTTTGATTTCTTCTGTTTCTAATAACCTATATCTTTTTTAATCATTTATTTGTTCTTTTTAATAAATATTTTTTCCAATATTTAAGCTCAATCTTATTGCTTATGATACTAAAAAAGTTTATCGTTTATCAACTAATTTCAAATTAATTATTATCATTACAAATTGTATTTAAATTATAATATAAACAGAAATGTGAATCAATAACACACAGAAAGTAATGCTTATTATTAATCCATTA
>NC_029786.2:4496887-4499613 GCF_000816755.2 Arachis ipaensis | reverse complement strand
CGTATATATGTAAAAAATAAATAGGCGAAAATTTTTAATTAATAATTACAAATAATTATTCAGGTTATTTTAAATACAGAACTCCATATATACCTTTCTTTCTAGTATTTATTTTCTAATAAAATACAACTTAAAAATGAATACTTTTTCCAAATAATTGCATTTTAGTTATATATTTAATAATTATACATTCTCATATTATTAAATGTTACATATACAATTATATGTCTTGAAGTCTTAATTAAAAATTAACTAGCTAATTTTTTCTTTTTCGTTTAGTAGTTAGAAAGATAAATTATGATAATTACTTTTTCATGATTATTTGTTTTCTTGGAGTGGATAAATTATACGTCGACTCTTTTAAAAATAGCGGTGATAGATACTGTAAAAGTACTTCAACGTTCAAGTTAATAAGATTGTAAAGTAGTAAGAATGATATTTAGAATGAATCACGTACCTCTATCAATTAAGTCTTGTTATATTTATAAAGTTGTTGCATCTGTAGACAATTATCATTATTTTCGAAACCGTTAAGAAGCTTTTGCCAATTATATGGTAATTGTGTTTTAATGATTCGTTTAAATTTGTGTAAAAATATTTACGAAGAGTGATTCTTGCGCTGATTTGGACTTACGCAAGGTTATTTGTATTTCGTTCGGTTTTCGAGTTCATAGGCTCTTATTGAGGCCGAGTTATAACAAATGGATCAATATATATAAAAAGTTGAACAATGACATGTATAATCTTATTTTTTTTATATTATAAATGATATTAATTAATTAATTAATGGTTTTCACACGGTTATTTTTTTTTTAATTTTCCTTTCCAAAATGTCCACAAAATATTAAAAATATACAACAACATACATAGCAAATATCTAAGAAAATTATCTGTATTATGATATTTTTCACCCTTTAATATTTTAATACCCTTTTAGCAAGAGATAACCATGTAACAACAAAGTGCCAACTAAAGGACAGTGGCCACTAAAGGATAGACATTCCAAGACCTATAATTTCCACTATGCAAATTTTATGGGGCGGTGTAGATTATGTAACAACATTTTTTCTATACATAGAAAGGGTTTTATTGATTAAAAATATGGTTCTTTTATATAACTTTTAAGACCATTATTTCATGGTATAGTTGTTACTAGACATTCTTGTATGTATAGTGTACTACACGTGCCTTTGCTTAATTAACTATGTTTTGCTATTGGTACAAAGTTTAATTAATTAATTAATTATTAAACCTTTTTACCAATGCTAAGTGCCTATGTTGTGATTGGCCAAGCCTAGCCAATAAAATCAATCTATTTTTGCTGGAGAATCTAGTGAGTTTTTGAGTTGAGGAGTTCAAAACTCTTGTCCAACCCAAATTCTCTAATTTATTGCAAAAATATTGGAATGACCTTTCATCATCAAAACCAAACCCACTTTTTTTTAATTAAGGCTCTCTCTTATTTTAATTTCAAGGGTATTTAACTAATTTGAGTTATTCAAACAATTAACTCACTTATTTATTTAAGGGTAAAGTATATTTTTTGTCCTTGAAGTTTGAAAAAAATTTCAAAAATATCCCTAAGTTTTATTTTGTTTCAATTTTGTCCCAAAAGTTTTCGATTTGCATCAAATATATCCCTACCGGCTAAATTTTCAAAAAAATTAAGACCAATCTAACAATAATGTATGAAAATTATGCTTGATTTGCTTGTGTTGAGGGTTGTTCTTATGAAATTATTGTTGAATTGGTCTTAAATTTTTTGAAAAATTAGCTGTTAGGGGTATATTTGATGCAAATCGAAAACTTTTGGGACAAAATTGAAACAAAATAAAACTTAGGGATATTTTTAAAATTTTTGTCAAACTTCAGGGACAAAAAATATACTTTACCATTTATTTAAATAAGTGATAATAATTTAAATTTTATCTTGTATATATAATAATTTGTTGACCAACAAATAAAATTCGTATTTATAACGAATTAATTTTTAATTTTTTAAATTGAGAGATATGATAAATTAAAAAATTCAAAAATATAAACAATGTTGCTTAATTAATTAACTTACTTCTTGAAATCAACATATTTAATAAAATTAATGATAAGTTATATTTTTTACTTCATACATTTTTGACATTTTTATCTTGGGTGGATTTCATATTCTAAAATTGACTTAATAAATAATGGGTTAAATTCCTTTCTTATTTTTTATTTTATTATTTTTCTAACTAGGAGCTTATTTACATAATAATTTTAGTAACAAAAATGAATTTCTTCTAAATACTTTGCCACTCAACATTTCAACTCCATGAGTCATAATTTTCTCCAACATTAGGTTCCTTTTTTTGTGCAACCACTAGAGTATGGTTTTGGAACAAAAAAACTTTTGGTCATGAGAATCTCTAGTTCTCTACTACTTCTTTCTTTGTTAACTTCTTTTTGCTTCATTCCTTATATGACCAAAACTCTTTTCCCTTATATGGGAGCCCCACAAACACATTGAAACACAAAATATATATGCTTAATTGCTTATGAGGAATAATGTGACACAAAAACATTGTAAAGTGGGGTTGTGTTCAATAATGGTGATGCGTGTTTTAAATATTCG
The DNA here is from genome assembly GCF_000816755.2 of Arachis ipaensis. Taxonomy (NCBI): domain Eukaryota; kingdom Viridiplantae; phylum Streptophyta; class Magnoliopsida; order Fabales; family Fabaceae; genus Arachis; species Arachis ipaensis. The sequence goes on along the minus strand of NC_029786.2, from coordinate 4,497,005 downwards.
TGATATAAAAAATTTAAATATTATTTAAAATTATTTTAATTTATATTTTTAGAATGTTCAATTTAATTTGATATATTTTAATTTTATTTATTTAGTTATTAAATTAGACTTTATATTT
>NC_029786.2:4486829-4496633 GCF_000816755.2 Arachis ipaensis | reverse complement strand
GGATCTAGAATTTTTTTTTTTTTATTTTAACATAATATATGCTTACGAAGAATAATTGTGACACAAAAAACATTGCAAAGTGGGGTTGTGTTCAATAATTGTTACATCAAAGTGTTACAAAAGGGTACCATGATGATGCAACAAATGTTAATATAGTTATGATCACAATTATATTGTTGGTCTACTATTCTACCCTACAAAATTGACTTTCAATTTCTTAGAACCCTAGAAAAGAAAAACACTACTTTATTTTATCCTTGCAAAGATGCTATATATATACACTCCACCTGGTTTACAATGCAATTAGAAGGAGTTGAAACTTCTCTTTCAAATTAAAATTGGATTGTTACATGCTCTCTAGTCTCCACTAATGTCGGGCACTAATTAAGCATTTTGGCATAACATCACCATGCAAGAACCCTAAAAACATAGTATTAAGATAGCATAATGTGATTAATGCATTGGACCAACACCAAGGTATACATCAATCATATCATAATTTTTTCTTATATGAAGAAGATATATGTTAAAGAATACAACTATATTTATTTATATGTCTCTCCAATTTAAATTTTTGAAAAAAAATAATTTCATAACATTAGCGATATAAAAAAAAAATATTATCATATACAAATTGAATTTTTCGATTCAAATTTATTTCAACTCTCAAGATTAAATAAAGTCTTAAATTTGGTTACATTAAACATTGGCATGCCCAATAACTCTTGATAACAATAACTAAGGCTTATCTTGGTAGATGGATCACAAAAAGCACTTTTGCTTCAAAGTGAAATTAGACTAAATTCCATCAAGGTTTAATGAATTCATTATGATATCCTTTAATTTATTTGATGTTATATTTACATAAATATTAACTTATATTTTACAAAATACCAAAATACAGTACCCAGATGCATGATAAATATTAGAATAAACATTAAAATCAATTTTCAACGAATTTTAGATTAATTTTTTAGTAAATATCGTTTTTGTCCTTAACGTTTGGGGTAAATTCTAAAGTTGTTCCTAACGTTTTAACCGTCCTATTTAAGTCTCTAACGTTTCAAAATTAGCTCAATGTTGTCCTGCCATTAGGGATCTGTTAACAGAATTGACGGTGAAACAAAATTGAGACTATTTTGAAACGTTAGCAGGGACTTAAATAGAACGAAAATATTGGGGACAAAAACGATACATAGAAATAAATTTTAATTTTATCTTTCAATAATATCAATTTTTTACTGTACGTAATATTCAATTATTTTTTAATCACATCTAATAAGTAAATTACACTTAATCACCTTACTTTTATTCTAAATAATTTTTTTTTATATTTTTATATTAACTTATAACTTTAAGTGTAAAATAAAAAAAAAGATTTATTTAGAATGAAAGTAATGTGATTAAATGTAATTTACTTATTAGATGTGATTAAAAAATAATTGAATACTATGTACAGTAAAAAATTGATATTATTGGAGGATAAAACTAAAATTTATTTCTATGTATCATTTTTGTCTCTAACGTTTTCATCCTATTTAAGTCCTTAACGTTTCAAAATCATCTCAATTTTGTCCCGCCGTCAATTCTGTTAACGGATCCCTAACGACAGGATAACATTGAGTCAATTTTGAAACGTTAGGAACTTAAATAGGACGATTGAAATGTTAGGGACAACTTTAGAACCTATTCCAAACATTAGGCATAAAAACGATACTTTACTCATTTTTTTTGTTGGCAAATTTTTATTCTATAAAATTTTTGAAAATTACTTTTACCAAATATATTGGTTCCGTGGTATTTTTAGTGCGTGCTGAACAAATAAATCTTTATTAAATTTTATTATAAACTAATTTAAATATCTAAAAAGATTATTATAAGATAAATTAATTTTTCTTTAAAATGATAAAAAAAAAACTAGTTTGTATAACAAAAGTAATTTAAAGACTTTTAGAGGATAAAATTTATGAAGCTAGTACCAATAATTAGCTCTATATCACCAATAATCATTAGTCATTATTCCTGCTAAATGGGAGTTTATGAACTCTTCTAATACCTGCATTATCTGATTCAATTCATATAGAAAACTCTTTCATCATAATATTATTAAAGAATAGTTCAAGTCCAGGAAAAGTGGAAAACCAATGGAAAATGAAGCATCATGAACAACTTTATCAACTTATTAATGGATGTAACACGATGACTAAACCAGAATTATTTCAACACAAACCAATAGATCTTATGTAATTTTACTTGGGACAAATCAAATAAATGGAGTATTCTACATCACTATTAATGCCTAATGCGGTCAGCAGTGACTAGATCATCAAATATAGAAAACATAATAAGTACTAATTAAACAAATTACAAAAATATTGACATAAATAATTATTACCGACTAACACTTATAACGATTTTGATTATTATTTTATATGTGTGGTGAGTGGTCCCTGCTGATTCAGTTAAAATATAAATACTTTATCTGATCTATCTAATAATTAATAAGCCAGAGTAAAAAGTTCATTTGCTACCCAAATAAAAGGATCAGAACCAATGACATGACAAAGTGTGAAGATCATGCGTTATTCATTGAGATAATATTCAAATTGTTCTCAAAATTATACTAACGTCTGTTTTAGTTTACTTAATTATTTTTCAACCTAACATTTATGACTCATCTTAATATAGATAAGTTCTACCTTATTTTATTTTTTTTAATTTTAAATAATTTTGACTTTTGTGAGTTGATTTTGTCCTTATTGCAAAATGTTAGATTGTTTGACTATGTTAGATAGTTAATATTCAATTTGGTCATGAAGTTATACGCGAATCTCAATTTAGTTCTTGAAATTTTAATTATTTTTATTTAATCTCTAAATTTTATAAATGTGTCTGATATTAGTCCTTAACATAATTTTTAATTCAAAAATATTAATAAAGCGTTGAAATGGACAATCAAAAGTCACACTGAAACTTGTAAAATGATATAGTTTTAGTTTTGGCATTCAAATAACTCAAAAATGATGTCGCATCGCTTATTTTGTTAGGTAAAGTTTCAATAAACACCACTTATAATGTTGTTTTTGATTTATTTGAGTGTCAAAACCAAAACAACATCATTTTACAGAGTTTCTATACATTGAAAATTATTTCAAGGACTAACATGAGTCATATTTACAAAATTTAGCGACTAAATAAATACAATTAAAACTTTAGAACTAAATTAAGGCTCGTATGCAAATCCAGAAACCAAATTGAATATTATCTCATCATTAGTAAAGTAAAAAAAATCTTTCACATAGAACAAAAAAAGGGGCAATATGTTTTTTTAACTCATTTGGATAAAATAAAAAATAAGAGTAATATATCAAATTAATCTCTTAAAAAATTTTAATAAGACAGTTTTCAAAGTTTTTTTTTTTTTTTGTGACTGAAAATATTAAAAAACAAAGAAACAAAACACAACCAAGCCAACTAGTTAGAACCCGTTGCCTCTTGCATTAGGTATTGCTCCAAATCTGCACCAGGTTTGATTCAAAAAACATGAGCTGAATCACTTCTAGCTCCGGATTTAGCCAACCAATCAGCGACACTATTAGCTTCCCTTCGAATCAGACGGAACTGGACCTCCCAATCTTTGGACAAAAGATCTTGGAGTTTTAACACAATATCCTTCACCTCATGTGTTGTGTGGCTGGTGATGTTACTCAACACAAGATAAACATCGAGCGAGTCCGTTTCACAAATAACCCTCTGGCAACCAGCTTCCCAGGCTAACAACAGCCCCTGCCAAGAGGCCAGCAGCTCACAACGACAAACAGACCAAAAAGGAAGAGTACCTGAACGGCCCAACACCCATCTCCCTCTATCATCCCTCAGAACACAACCAAAATCAGCTCGCTGGGCTCCCTGAAAAACACTCGCATCACAGTTGACCTTGTAGGTGCCGTTGAGTGGAGGCTCCCACTTAAATTTCCTTTCAATATCAGAATAGATAATCCGGTTGTAATGAAGGTTTCTAAGATCAAAGCTCATATTTCTAGCTAGGATCGCCACTTTCTTATCGGACCAAACTTCATCCGGGTTGAAAACCTCATGACATCGATGCCTCCATATCCACCAAATTCCGGATGCGAAAAGGCAGCCCATACTAGATATGCCCTGTTTAAGCCAAGGAGTTAAATCGGACAATCCTCTAGTTTCGCTGAACGAAGGATCAATGATATTCCAAACAGCTTTGGCCCTATCGCAATCTCTAAAACAATGCAGAATTGTTTCCGAATGGGCACCACATCTCTTACAAATATCACTAGGTGTTAACTTGCGCTTGAACCGGATCGCATCAGTAGGGACAGCATTGTGAAGAGAAAGTCAAAGCAAGAATTTGATCTTCGCCGGGATGAAAGGCTTCCATATCCAATTCCAATCTTCGCTTTCATCCCATTGGAATTTTCTTTTCGCCAACCAAATATATCCACTTCTAGAAGAATACTCTTTTGTTGCGGCAGCAGCCCAAATCCACCCTGGGCCATAGTGGTTGTTACCAGGAACAGACAACTCAATTAGGGACGAACGGATATGATGAGGAAGAGGAGAATAGAGGTTGCTAAGATCCCATCGACCATTGCAAATAACGTTATCTAGAGAAAGGTGGAGGTCAGTTATATGAACATATGGAATTAAGTCTGCAAGCTTACCCAAAGGAGACCATTCATCAAACCACAAAGATTGATCCAAAGTACCACAGCACCACGCAAAGCCATCTTTCAAGCTATTGAACGCTTTAATCACACTTTTCCAAACGTAAGAGGCCCCAATAACCTCCACAAAACTTTTTCCAGCAGCCAGATACTTCTTGGTTAGGAGTTGTACCCATAGTTTCTCTTTGCAATGAAGAAGTTGTCAAACAAGCTTTCCCAGAAGGGCAATGTTTGCACACCTAGAGTTCCTCACCCCTAGGCCTCCATGTTTTCTCGGAGCGACAACCTTAGTCCAATTCACAAGGGGTAGTCCCCTCCCATTAGTCTGACCCTTCCAAAGAAATTGTCTCATCATCGAGTCAATTTTTTCACAAGCATACGAGGGAAAAAAGGCTACTTGCATATTATACACTGGAATGGAAGTCAATACCGACTTAACCAAACATAACCTTCCTGCCTTATTAAGAAGCCTACCTTTCCAGCTAGCTAGCCTCCTTTGGACCTTGTCAATAACCTCTTGCACCATCTTTTTCGCCGCTCTATCATGGCCTATGTTTACCCCCAAATATCTGTCTATGTTCTGAGTTAAGTGAATCTGAGAAACCCTTGACAAGACCTCCTTCCTCCGATGAGTGATGTTCTTAGAGCATTGAGCCTTAGATTTAGCCAGATTAACTTTCAATCCAGATGCCTTTGTAAAGAGTTCAAGAACCTGTATAACCATTTCAACCTGCGACCTTGTTGCTTTGCAGAAAAGGAGAAGGTCGTCAGCAAACATAAGGTGTGAAATCCTAGGTCCCCCTTTGGAGATGGCAACAGGCACCCAAGATCCATTAGACACATAATGAGAGATAAGGCACGCCAATCGTTCCATACACAAAACGAAGAGATACGAAGATAGAGGGTCACCTTGTCTTAGCCCTCTTTTAGGATTAAAATTCAGTAATCTCTCGCCATTCCATAGGATTGAAAGAGAAGAAGAGCAAACACACCTCATGATTAGGCTAGTTATAGTCTGAGGGAAGCCAAAACTAGTAAGAGTATGTTGAAGAAATCTCCAATCTACCCTATCATATGCCTTCTCTAAATCAATTTTAAAAATCATAGTACCTTATGATTAAGGGTGAAATCTTAGTACTTTTAATGTAAATTTAATAATTAAGAGTTACTCAATTATCAACTTCTCATAAAATTAAAAATTAAAATTATTAAATAATTTAATAAATTTAATTAAATCATCATCTAACAACTCTAAACTATGAATTTCATTCGATGATAACTAAAGCACTAATCTAACCATGTAAAAACATGACCCTAAACCCATATTGAAATAGTTACAAAATGCAAAACATAATTCCCAAGAGGAATTGTGGCAAGGATCAGTATGAAGGCTTTTAATCAATGCTGGAAGTTACATTGGAAGCATTAGACAGTGCATTGAAAACAAAAAAACACAATCGACAAAAAGTGTTGGGAGAAGTCTAGGTTGTCAATCCATACTAGAATGCAACCCACGCCTTTTTCTTAACACCCTTTTTTTTATTTAGAAGAAGTTGCGCAGTGTCACATTGCAATAGCTTTGCAAGGAACAGGGGTCTTCTTCATTCATCATTGACCAAATTGCCCTTTTTGCTTCAAAAACACTGCCATTACTACCCAATGTTTGTTCTTCCAGCTCAAACCTTTTACTATAACCATCATTTCCATGCCAGTCTTTTTCTCTTTTTAGATACCCAATTGAAAAAAGATTTGAACTTTACCATCAAACATGTCGAAGTTTGATTGATTTTGTTGTTCCCAAAAATCCAAACAGAGAACCCTAAACCAAAAGCAATTAAAAAGAAGAAAGAAAACAAAGTATTTTGAACTAAAGGAATAGAAATTGAAACATAGAAGTAGAGAGTTGTTGAGGAAAGAAGAAGAAGAAGAAGAAGAAGATAGAAACAGCGCCGCCACAGGACTGAGGATTGAACCATGGAAGTGTGATGAAGTAGAAGTGCACACGTTGTGTTGGGGTTTTTCTGCAGGCCTAAAATATAAGACCTTGTTTATATTGGGCTTTTTGGTCTAATGGGCTATGGGCCCAAACATTCTCAAAGAAAAAAGTATAATACCCTTTTACACAAGTATCCATCTCTGATTTTTAAGTTTATAATACTTGCTAGACCAAAAAAAAAAGGTTTACAATTCTTGCAATAATCTATTCTATTATATAAAAATCGGATGTCTGCACTTAATGATAAAACTGACGTAGCATATTTTGGAGAATGTTTCTCGATTTAATTATTTTAACTCATTCAATACAATTTATTGCACTGACTTAATTATATCAACTAATTGATTTGATTAGATATTTAAATATTAATATAATTTATTATAATTTATATTACTTAATTAATTATATTACATTAATTATAGTTATATTGGTGAATTAGTCTTTTCATTTATAAAGTCTAAAATAAAATAAATAAATTGTTATTTATTCTAATTAAATCTATTTATATACTATATATGAATTAAGGTTAAGTTATAAAACATAAAACTTGTGGATTGTGATAAAAACGCAAATCAGGAGGAAAAAAACGCATACAATTATAGAAGAATTAAATCTATCCTCTTTATTTATTTCTAACCATCGTTTTAGATTTTAATTTTCTTTAAAACCAGTGATAGCGGAATTTTATTGATGCTAGATAAAATTACAGAAGAATCAAATCATAATTTGCATTTATTGATGCTAGATAAAATTATAAATTGTTGCTCTTTCAATCAAATCATACCACATACAAAAATAAATTAAATTAAATAAATCGAATTTGCATCTCTATATAAATCGAATTGAATAAATTCGATTTAGGTAAATACGTGGTAAATTAAATTCATAAGGTTCGAATTATATGCAATTCTGAATAATTATAATGTTATGGGCATTTTATATAAAAATTAATACAAAAATAATTTAAATTCTGTACAATATTTTTTTTTGTATTTATGAGCTATTAAAAATGAACGAAAAAATATTATATGAAATTTGATTTTTTTTGTATGGGTTGTTGTATAAAATACTAATATCATTATAATTATTTATTTTGAAACAGAGTACAACTAAGATTTTATTAATAATTTTAAATAAAATATTTTTATAAAATTTTAAAATTTTTTATTATGAGCACTTTTTGTAATTATTATAAATAATTTTATAAAATTTAAAAATGGCTTAACAAATGTTATGAGTAAATCGTCTGACAAAAAATTTCATTACAAAATCGGTCGTATATGTGATTAATCGGTGAACCGTTAGAACTGGTTGGTTTTTTTAAAAGGTTTCCGGTTTGTTAATACTCCTCCAAACGGTGTCGTTTTGACTTAAAAAAAAAAACTGAATCCCCAACGACTTAAGCCCGTAACCCATTCCCACTCCCACACTTCTCTCCTCTCCTCTCTGAAATTGATGTGAAAATTAAAGGCCAAATCTATAACAGTTGAGATTCTTGATGAAAATGAAAGGCCAAATCTACATGGAGCTATTCAAAATTACATGGTACATGGTCCATGTGGTCCGTACAACAAGAATTCACCTTGCATGAAGAATGGATCATGTTCAAAGTTCTATCCTAAAGAGTTTAGACAGCGAACACTCATTGATGAGGCTGAATTTTCCAAATATAGGCGTACTTATAACAGTCGAACAGTGAAGAAAAGGGAATGTGTACTAGACAATAAGTTCATTGTTTCGTATAATCTAGAATTGTTGCTCAAGTTCGGGTGCCACATAAATGTGGAATACACATGCCAAACAAGTTCTATTAAGTATCTGTTTAAGTATGTACACAAGGGTAATGATCGCGTAACAGCTACTCTATACAATGCTGGTGATCCGTCAGAAGCCACACAAGTTGTTGACGAAATTAGGAATTACTATGATTGTAGGTACATTTCAGCATGTGAGGCAGTCTGGCGTCTATTTGGATACGAAATCCAAGAGAAAGAACCATTTGTAATTAGACTTCCATTCCATTTGGTGAATGAGCAACCTGTGGTTTATGGTGAAACTTCTAATGTGAATGATATCGTCGAAAGAGCAATATCTCATAAGTCCATGTTTTTGTGATGGATGGCGGCAAACATGTCATATCCTTATGCTTAAAGTCTGACTTATGCTGAGTTTCCAACCAAGTTTGTTTGGAAGGACGATTCTTCAAAGTGGTTTCTTCGAAAGAAAGGTTTCGCAATTGGAAGACTCATATACCTACAGGTAATGACGAGTTTATATTCAATTTTGATCTTACTTATTTAATGATTTAAATTTAAAATCTTAACAGCCTATACCCCACGTCCATTTTATTCGATTTATCTACACTAAAAAATAAATGTTCAAATAACTTTCAACAGTTATAACCTGTAGATTATACAATTTTTTTTTCTATATTTTTTAGGAAAATTATTCTTATGCGGATGTGTAGCTACATAATAATTAAAATAGCATAGCTTAATCCATTTAACAACTTAAAAGTGGAATTTTAACCAAATTTTTTTCAGCAAATATTGAAGAATATTACCAACGACTTCTCTTGAATACTCAGAGAGGATGTATGAGTTTTCGAGATATAAGAACAGTAGGAGGAACAATTTATGCTATGTATAGAGATGCATGCTTCGCCCTTGGACTCTTGCAAGATGACAAATAATTCATTGATGCAATTAAGGAAGCAAGCTCATGGGCCTCAGGATCATATGTTAGGAGATTATTTGTCATTCTATTAACATCCAACAATATCTCAAGACCAGAACATGTCTGGGATAGATGTTGGCATGAACTCTCAGATGATATTTTGTATCGACAAAGAGCTGTGATGAACATGAGGGGTGAGTTTTTATTAATTATAATGATAAAAGTTCTTCCTTATTGATCATTTTTAGTTTGATTGAATTTTTACAGTATCGTATAATATGCAGAGTTAACAATATCAGATGATGAGATTAAACAGTTGTGCTTAATGGATATAGACAAGATCTTACATTCCTATGGTAAAACCTTGAAAGACTATCCTCCTATGCCTTTAGCAACTGAAGTTGATAGTTCTTTGTTAACCGAAAGGGTTAT
>NC_029786.2:4477144-4485221 GCF_000816755.2 Arachis ipaensis | reverse complement strand
TTAATATCCAACAATATCTCAAGACCAGAACATGTCTGGGATAGATGTTGGCATGAACTCTCAGATGATATTTTGTATCGACAGAGAGTTGTGATGAACATGAGGGGTGAGTTTTTATTAATTACAATGATAAAAGTTCTTTCTTATTGATCATTTTTAGTTTGATTGAATTTTTACAGTATCGTATAATATGCAGAGTTAACAATGTCAGATGATGAGATTAAGCAGTTGTGCTTAATGGATATAGACAAGATCTTACATTCCTATGGTAAAACCTTGAAAGACTATCCTCCAATGCCTTTAACAACTGAAGTTGATAGTTCTTTGTTAACCGAAAGGGTTATTAGGGAAGAGCTAAACTTTAACAGCGATGATTTAAAGAAAGACATGTTAGCCATGTTAGCCATCGCAACACCTGAGCGGAGATATGCATTCGATAAAATTGTTACAGCTGTATATTGTGATGAAGGGGTTTTGTATGGTCATTGTTAACCGAAAGGGTTATTAGGGAAGAGCTAAACTTTAACAGGGATGATTTAAAGAAAAATGTCTCAGACATGTTAGCCATCGCAACACCTGAGCGGAGATATGCATTCGATAAAATTGTTACAGCTGTATATTGTGATGAAGGGGTTTTTTTCTTTGTGTATGGTCATGGGGTACTGGAAAAATATTTCTCTGGAACCTTATGTCTGCTGAGATTCGCTCAAGGGGTGATATAGTGTTAAACGTTGCTTCGAGTAGTATTGCATCTTTACTTCTTCCCAATAGAAGAACGGCACACTCAAGGTTCAAAATACCGCTGAATATAACTGAGGATTCTGTATGTAACATTAAACCTGGTTTCCCTCAAGCAATGTTGCTGTTGAAAGCCAAACTTATAATTTGGGATGAGGCTCCAATGATTAGTAGGTACTGCTATGAAGTGCCTGATAAATGCTTGGGTGATATCATGAGGTGTTCTCCAACATATAGCAAATATTTGCCATTTGGAGGAAAAGTGGTTGTACTAGGTGGAGACTTTAGACAAATTCTTTCTGTCATTTTACAAGGATCGAGACAAGATATCATTCATTCAACCGTGAATTCGTCTTACCTTTGGAAGTTTTGTCAGGTGCTCAAACTAACAAAAAATATGAGACTCTCTGTAAGGACGACTGCTTCAGATCAAGATGAGACAGAGCAATTTGGTGAGTGGTTATAGAAAGTTAGTGATGGTCTAATAGGTGACAATATGGATGGTGAATCTGAGATATGTCTTCCAGGAGATATTGTTATTCCTTCTTCGGACCAGACATTTGATGAGTTGGTTCATTTTTCTTATCCAAATATTTTAGAAAATATGTCCTCAAAAGATCTTTTCAAAGCAAGAACTATACTGGCTCCCACACTAGACATCGTTAAAGAGGTCAACAACCATCTGATGGCTATCATTCCTGGAGAGAAAAAATTATATCTTTCGGATTCCATTTGTATGGATGAAGGGAATATAGAGAGTCAGCTAGATCTCTATAGTTCTGAATTACTGAATAGCATAAATTACTTTGGTTTGCCTCCACATAAATTAATACTCAAGATTGGTATTCCGGTGATGTTACTGAGGAATATTGACTAATCCAGTGGTCTTTGTAATGGTACAAGGCTACAAGTTAGGAAGTTTGGAAATCATGTCATAGAATGTGAAGTCTTAACAGGTAACAATGTTGGTCATATTGCTTTGATTCCAAGAATGAATATGGTACCAACAAATGAAACCGTCCCAGTTAGATTCTAACGAAGACAGTTTCCTATAATAGTATCGTTTGCCATGACAATTAACAAGTTTCAGAGACAAACTTTATCTCATGTTGGATTGTGCTTGCCCAAACCAGTTTTTACACATGACCAACTATATGTGGCACTTTCAAGAGTTAAAAGTAAGAGAGGTTTAAAAGTTTTACTTATGAATCATGTAGGAATATCTGCAAATTCAACCATCAATGTTGTTTATAGAGAAGTCTTTGAAAAAATAGTATTCTAATATAAATATTTTAATTTTATTTTAAATTCTGTATCAGTTTATAATTATTTTACTAATTAAAACCCTTCAAACCATTATTACTGCTTACTATGAAATAGTTGACTTATATTTCTTCAAATTCGTCATCCGTTATTTTATATCTTTTACAGTTATTATTATAAGATCCATTTATGAAAGGGAATTATTTAATTTTTTTATTAAATTTAAGAAAAATTCAATTAATTAATTCTCAAGCAATAGCATACTCCACACACACACACACACATAAATATATCACAACACAAGCTTCTGTTTTCTTTATGCGTTTTTCTTCTCTCAAACGCCAATTTCAAATTGTTTGTTTCTGGGGAAAATTTATTTCTCTTTAACGCTTCCTTTTTCCCGGGATTTTTTCTTCATCGTTCTCGTCCCAATCTGTTGCCGAAATCCAAATCAAACGCTTCCAAACTCTCACAACGCGATTCGCAAAATCCAAAGAACAACAACGACAACAGCAATTCGCTGATTTTTCCCCCTTCTCGTTCCTCCTTTCGTTGGTCGCGTCATTGTTCGATTCCGAGGGTTTTGGAATCGAAATTCTGCGCGCGTTCTTGTTGTTTTTCAGTGTTTTTTTAATTCGTCAGAGGTGCGAGATTCCAACGTGTTAGTTGGTATAGGAATTAGGAAACTGATGTTGGCTTGAAAGTTAAGTCCTGAATTCTTGGAGGTTCTGTGTTGCACATCGTTTCGATGTGAAATTAGGGTTTTTGTGGACAGTATGATGGTCAAGCGGACAGTGAGAACCGAAATGCCAAACCTGAAAAGGTGCAAGCTGGAAGAAGGAGAGGAAGCAGAGCATGATTCTGAGAGCTATGGTTGTTCCGGGAATCAGAAGAAGCGGAAGGTTAACGAATTATGCTCTCGCGATGCTGAAGATTTCAGCAGTGGTTCTGGCTCTTGGTGCAGCGAAGGAGCGTATTGGAATGGTGGTGCTGAGGTTCAGTCCAATTCAAATTCCGTACAGCTGAACGGTAAAATGGCACCGCGTGACGGCGGCGGAGATGGGACTCGGCCGCCATTGTTGCGGTCTACACGGGGCCGCCATCAGTCCTTGCCGTCGAGGTTCAATGACTCGGTTCTTGATTCATGGAAGAACCAAGGAGTCAAAGTGGAGGACACGGATTCCAGCTTTGAGGATGATGCAGAAGAAGAGAAGAAAAAGAAGGGTGATAATTATTGTCGTCTTGAAGTGAATATAGAGATGGAAAAGAATGGTTTTGTTAAAACTGAGAGTAACAGTTCTGTGCTTAGTTTTGAGGGTGGTGTGGAGCAGAAGGTTAAAACTACTGCGAATGGTGGTGAAAGGAGGAAACAGGTTTACAGGCCGGAGGATTTCGCGTTGGGTGATATAGTTTGGGCGAAGTGTGGGAAGAGGTACCCTGCTTGGCCTGCTGTGGTGATTGATCCTATCTTGCAGGCTCCGAAATCCGTCCTCAGCTGCTGCGTTCCTGGTGCACTCTGCGTCATGTTCTTTGGCTTTTCGAAAAATGGGACCCAAAGGGTAAGCTTTCTATTAGGAATTTTACATGTGGTGGTAAATTTATGTGTTGGTTATGTGATTTTTTAGTGAATTGAATGAATGTTGATTTGCAGGACTATGCTTGGGTGAAGCAGGGAATGATATTCCCTTTCTCTAAGTTCATGGAAAGGTGTGTGTTGTTGAATGGTTTTGGCTGCGGTTGTTTCTGCAAGAATGCAGAGCGGTTACTCATTATAAATTTTTGCTTATGTTCAGATTCCAGGGTCAGACACAGTTGTACAAGAGCAAACCGAGTGACTTTCGCATGGCATTGGAGGAGGCAATGCTGGCTGTAGATGGTCTTCTCAACTCACAGCTGGAAGTAGAGGAAGTAACTTATGTAAATGCTTATCCGAATGGACATTTAGAGGCCCCAGCCATGCCTGTTGATGATGAATACCACTGCGAGGATCAAGTAAGATTAATTTCTTTTGTTTTTTCATTTTGTGCTGAACGACATCATGGTTAGTGGAGAGCATTCATAAGCTTTGTTTTACTTTCTGAATAAGAAAGAGATATTTTACTCTTGTTGATATGTACTGGACCAAGGCTGCAGTAGTCGTTCCTACTAAAATTTGGATAATAGCTAAGTTCATAGAAATGCCTCTTATGTACACTCTCTTTGATTGTGAATTCTTATCTGTTGAATATATTCTTCAGGATACAATATCTTGTGCTGGCTGTTATTTGATGTTGCCATGCAAAACGATGAAGAAGATTAAGGACCCAAGTGGTGCATCTCAATTTTATTGCAAACATTGCTTTAAGGTTAAGCAGAATGGCTCATTTTGATTGCTTGAAAGTCTTGACTCCATAATTTATAGAAGTTAATTTTTAAAATCTTTTATCCTTTTGTTACAGTTACGAAAATCAAAACAATATTGTGGCATTTGCAAAAAGATTTGGCACCATTCACATGGTGGGAATTGGGTGAGATAATGCATTTCTTTTCAATTAGATGGATGTTCTTTAAATTGCTAATATATGTTTGTTTGAATAAACTCAAAATTTTAATATCTTCTGGGGCTGAACTTCTTGAATTAGGTGTGCTGTGATCGCTGTAATGTTTGGGTGCATGCTGAGTGCGATAAAATATCCATTGAACTTTTCAAGGTTCTGTACCATGATTACTATGTTATTTAATATCTCTTTCTCCTCAACTAATATTACTTTCTTACCAATTTCTTTTTCACATAAACTAGTGAAAGATAAACGAATGGTTTCTTGTTGCAGGATCTTGAAAACACAGATTACTATTGCCCAGCGTGCAAGGGAAATTTCAATAAGAAAGTACCCATACCCAAAACAAGCAAGTCAAAAAAGAAGTATAATGTGGAAGACAGATTGGTAGAGAATAGCCAAAAATCTATAGTACCTGAGACGGTAACAGTGGTGTGCAATGGCATGGAAGGACTCTACTTCCCAAAGCTTCATTTGTAAGCATTCCTTGCGCTTCTTGGAGCTGATAATCTGATTTGAATATTTCTTCTTGTTTATGGTTTAAAGCAATTTATTTTTATGTTCTGTCCCTTTTTTCCTGAAATTCATATTTCTGGAGATTCTCTCTATTTAAATCTTATCATTTGCAACCAGGAATTTCATAGAGCTAATCCGTGCAAATAAATCTGTTTTATCTGTATGAATTTTTGTGACACTCATGTACCCTCAAAAAACAAATTTAGTTGACAATGGCATTGGCATGATCCCGGGATTATCTTGATCCTTTAAGATACTACAATTAATATAGATATTTTATCAACCTAATTAGGCTTTGTATGTGCAAAACAGTTTCTGTTCGGACTCCCATAATTTAAAAGAACCATAGGTTAGCAAATTATTTGAAGATTTCATTGAGTTGCTTGTGGTTGCATGCAGAATTATGTGCAAGTGTAGCTCTTGTGGTTCAAGGAAGCAGACACCAAGTGAATGGGAAAGGCACACAGGTAGCAGAGCCAAAAAATGGAAACATAGTGTGAAAGTGAAAAGCATGATGCTCCCACTAGAAAAATGGGTTTGTATTCTTGCTACATTAGACTTAGAGACATCAAATATTTCCTATGGGTATTCTGTGAGGTGGTTGGCTATTACTAATTTAATAGTCATGAAGTAGATCTGTATCACTTGGATTTGCCTATGATGATACAGTGTCATATTGGGGTGTATTTATGTATTATTTTGCCTTTTTGCTCATTTTTTATTGGAAATAATTACTTCAGATCACAGAAAACATTTCACAAGATGGAGTTCCACAGCAGTTAGATCAGCAGCAGGTGCTTAGCTTTTTGCAAGGTAATTTGCACTTCATATGAACTTCTATACATTGAAGGCGTCAGTTTTTAGTTTCCCAGGTCCTATGGTACTTGCCAATGTATCCTTTCACTAGAATACATCTTGAAGAACAAATATTTATTTTTCCTTTACCTTATTCTCGCAGAAAATTATGAGCCAGTTCATGCAAAATGGACAACAGAAAGATGTGCAGTTTGCAGATGGGTAGAAGATTGGGAAGATAATAAAATTATTATTTGTAACAGGTGCGTCCATTATTGTTCATCTCTTTGTTCTTAATTCAGAATTATCGGGGATGCTTTGTATTTTGTTCAAAACTTACAAGGCTTAAAGATGGAAACGTCTATCAAGATATATGTTTTCTTTTTCATTATGCAGGTGCCAAATAGCAGTCCACCAAGAATGCTATGGGGCAAAGAATGTTCAAGATTTTACTTCTTGGGTTTGTAGAGTATGTGAAACACCAGATGTGGAGAGAGATTGTTGCCTCTGTCCTGTAAAAGGTATGTCATACTTAGTATTTTGTGCATTTACTCAGTATTATGTGCATTCTATGGGTATTCTGAGTCCTGTAAAAGCAAGACCTCTATGTCATGCAATATTTTACTTCTTGGGATGAAAATGCTTTGCAGGTGGTGCTCTAAAACCAACTGATGTTGAGATGCTATGGGTTCATGTGACATGTGCTTGGTTTCAACCTCAAGTGGTTTTCCAAAATCATGAGGCCATGGAACCTGCGGTAGGAATACTGAGAATTCCTCCTAATACCTTTGTTAAGGTAGAACTCTGAGCTAAAAAGGTTATTTTGGCTTTTGTATTAGTCATTAATTCCAAATTATGTTGGTAATCTTGACATTTTGGCATAATTTATTTATTTATTTATCACTATTGAAATTGGCACTTCAATTTTACTTTTGATTTTTTCCATCGACATATAGCTCATTCCTTCCAAATCACTTTGGATGAGTATTCCCAAATGTAAAACTAAATATTTTTCTGCTAAAAGTACATTATTATTCATCGACATTGCTCTCTCTCTCTCTCACTCACATTATGTTTACATGGTTTCTTGTCATTGTAACTGCAGACCTGTGTGATCTGTAAACAAAGCCATGGTTCCTGTACAAGTTGTTGCAAGTGTGCTACTTATTTTCATGTGATGTGTGCTTCGAGAGCGGGATATAGCACAGAAGTAAGTTTCACACTTCTGATAAATATGAGTAGGTTAATTTGAAACTGTAATCATGGGCTTTCTTTTGGAGGGCATGGGCACCCTCTACAGTTTGAATTAAGTTATATGAGGGTTAGAAGAGCTGTGGAAATATGTTAAGTTGATATATTAATGTTGTTTAAACTTACAGTTGCATTCTGTGGAGAAGAATGGGACTCAAATAACAAAGAAGCTAATATACTGTGCAGTTCACAGGTTTGAGCTCTGGCGATTGAATCATCTTTAATGATATCTTGGTGTTCTTTTAAGTTATGTATGTTTATGCTACTTTGATTTCAGGGTCCCAAATCCAGAATCTGTATTGGTTGTACATACTCCCCTGGGGGTTTTCTCTCCCAGAGCCTCTCTTGAAAATCATAGAAGATGCTTCCGGGGGTCAAGGCTGGTTTCATCAAAGAATGTAGAGCTTATTCAATCTTCAAACTCTGAAGGTGACAAGATTGAGCCATTTTCTGCTGCAAGATGTCATGTATACCGTAGATCACTGAATAAGGTGATGATTCTAGATATATAATTATGACTGTAATAATGTGTGTACATATTGAAACTTGCCTAATCTTTTGTTATTACTATGCTGTCTTCTTTTTCCCAGTTCCATTCCTTCATTAAGGCTGCTAATATTATTCTGTGCTAAGGATTTAATTACTTTCATTAACCACTTTCTTTCAATTTGGTCTGATTCAATTATTGTCTCACGTATTGCCAGAAGGCTGAAATACCAATAATTCACTTGCTGAAGGGACCCGGCCATCATTCTTTAAGTGCAATAACTCAGTTGAACAGCCATAAGGTAATCTTTCATGGTCAAGGGGTTATGTGTTTGATCTTCTTGTCCCTCTGATTGTGATTGTGTTATGTGATGAAAAGTAAATTTTGTATGTCTTGATCTGATAGGATGCTGAAGATTCTAAAGTATTTACTTCTTTCAAGGAACGACTTCATCATTTACAGGTTAACCCCGTGTGCTCCTGTCAATTAC
>NC_029786.2:4469784-4476615 GCF_000816755.2 Arachis ipaensis | reverse complement strand
GTTTTTTTATTGAATTCTTAAAAGTTTTCACTTTGATATCTCAGAAAATGGAAAAGCTTCGAATTTGCTTTGGAAAATCGGGTATCCATGGATGGGGTCTTTTTGCTCGTAGAGATATACAAGAAGGAGAGATGGTAACTTACTATTCTAAGATGGTCAATGCGGATGACATATTAGATGAATAGTTGCTTCACCTTAATTGTGTTTACGTTTGTGTGAAGGTTGTTGAGTATCGCGGTGAGCGGGTAAGGCGAAGTGTTGCTGATTTAAGGGAAGTGAAATACCGTGCAGAAGGAAAAGATTGCTATGTGAGTCTCTTGTGATTTATGAAACATCCTCCATTATTTTCTCTGTGCTTGAAATGCCTGTTTCAGACAGGTTACTCTTTTATTTCTGATCTTAACATGAAACAATAAATAATGCAGCTGTTCAAGATCAGCGAGGATGTGGTAATTGATGCAACGTACAAGGGCAATATAGCACGGCTAATAAACCATTCTGTAAGTTATAATCAAACACTGCTGTAACTTTATAAATGTTATCTCTGTATTCCTTCATCAATGGAATGCCCCATGGATTTGCCCAATTTGCCCTACACCTTAATCCTTATTTGTAAATAACGGAGTGGTTGGGCAGGCCGTCGCAGCAACCTAGGGTGCATTTGGTTTTTGTTTTTATTTTCTGAATTTGGGATTCTGTGAAGAAAAAAGAGAAAACAATAAAAATGATAAAAAAAAATTTCCTGTTTTTTTAGTTTTACCTTCTGTTTTCTCTTTTCTCTTTACAAAATTCTGAAACAGAAAATATTGAAAATGAAAACAGAAAATAAAAACTTACACCAAACGCACTACAGTCTAAGGCTTTTATTCTATATTTTGATTGCTAGATGAAGTATTGATGTTCATCCTGACTTGCTGCAGTGCATGCCAAATTGCTATGCAAGGATTATGAGTTTGGGTGATCAAGAGAGTCGGATCGTTCTCATTGCCAAGACGAATGTTTCTGCTGGCGAAGAATTAACGTACAGTTTGTTCTGTCTCTACGTATTTATGTTAATGGCATTATTCTTCATTGGCATTATATTTTGGATTAATATGATATGTAATCCCTTTTCTTTGATGTTGCAACAGGTATGATTACTTATTCGATCCAGATGAGCAGGATGAACTGAAAGTTCCCTGCCTTTGCAAAGCCTCCAATTGTAGGAAATTTATGAACTAGGGTTGACATTTAACTTTTTTTTTTTTTACTGGAGCAATAGCAGATTCCTAACCATAGGCCATAGTATAGAGTAAACAGTAGTCCATTGATAGGTATATCGTTTTTGCAATCTCATTATAATTGTATATCCTTTTGCTCATCATAAATTAGGAAAAAGATATTCAGATCAATGAATTAGAGGCATTTTTGTAAATTGCCTCTCCCATTCTTGTATATTCTCCAAAATTTTTGACATGACATTTGGAAAACAAAATATGCATGAACAGAGCATATTCTTATGTATATTCATTTCAGGCTCAATAATGAATATACAGCATTTTTTGCATGCAGAACTCTTGTGATTGTGTGGCTAAAGTTTACATTTATCTAATGCAAGAAAGATATGGAGCTTGAAATGATTAAAAAGAAAAAGTCTGGTTTAAATATTTAAGGGTTTAGATTTTTTGGTTAATTGTGACTAAAGTGTGATTGAATTAATTTCATTGTTTAATTTGATTAAACTTTGCAGCTTTTGTTGTAATATAATCTTAGTATACTCTGGGATATCCAAAAAAGTACAATAAAATTATGCTCTTAATATTATTGGACAAACGGTACAACTAATTATCACTATCATAATTCTCTTGACAGGTATCTTATAATCTTTATGTTATTATTTTTCTACAGCTTTTGAATCAATATTGAGTTGTCGTATGTTAAAACATAATACTTAAGTGATGACATTACCAAAGCATAATACAGGAAGTTAATTACAAAAAAGAAAATTAAATTAAATTAAAACGATGAGCATAAAAAGCATATTCAATTTTACACCACCTAAAATAATATTCATTTAATAATTAAAATAAAATACTATCTCCGACCAAAAAGAAAAAAAAAAGGGTTATTTACGTAGCGATTTCAAATTACGGTTATATCTCTTATGAAATTATTTATTCATTTGAAATGAGAGGTTTTGGCGCGACTATATAAAGTGTGGGAAGCTCTGAGAACCGTTGTGTTTAGAGAGAGTGGTGGTTCTCCTTCCGCAGCTTCAACTTCTGTGAAGTTCAGAGAAAGAGAGAAGAGAGAGAGAGAGAGAGATAGAGAGAGAGAGAGCTAAGCTTTGATTTCCGATCAAGCATGGGGAAGCAACTTCGCAGTGACACTACTTCCCCCGCCGTGGATGTGCCGGCGGCAAAGAGAATCCGGCGAAGCAAGACTATCTGCTCGTGCTCCTCTCCTCGTCCTCCCTTCCTCTCTGCTCATTCTACTTTCTCATGGTTCTCTCTTTCGCTCTCTAAAATCTTTTTCAACTTCGAAATTTCTATTTCAGCAACTTCGCGCGTTTATATATTCATAGGAATTTGAATTATAAATGTGGATCTGTGGTCGCTGCTTGCAATGTATGCATCTCCGAGTTACCGATCGGATTTTCGTCTGGATCTGTTGCTGTTTGTGATTTTTCTTAGTAGCGATGATCCGTTTGGCTCAGTTAGCTTCTGTCATTCTCAATCGTTCTTGTTCTGTTAGCTGGTTTTTTCTGCTTTGAATAGAACGAACCACTGTGCTTGTTATGACTTATGAGATTCGCTCTTACAAAATATCATTTATGATATATATACGTTAATTCTGATATCTCGGTTGGTTTTGAATATGCGGTGTTTTGATCTATGATATGGTGCTCGTTTTGCTCGATGAAATTTTGAATAGGATTCCGGAAATCGGATTCGGATTTTGAAATTACTAGCTGAATATATCGTGTTCTTGTGAGATTGTTTGAGGGAAGAGGAATTGATGAGAGATCGCATCATCCGTAGCTGGTGTATGATTTTTGTGATTTGAAACATTTGCTTCATTCCGAATGTGTAGATCGTTCATCTCCCTTATCAGTGAGAGCTATCTGCTCAATAATGCACGCGCGTTTTTTAGACCATCACTCTGCCAAATCTTGTTTGTGGATATTTGAATATTTGAAAAATTTACACTGCTTGATCCCGTTAAACTCTGTTTTTGTGTTAGAATCTGTGTTTGGTTGTGGCAGTTTTTTTTTTCCATTCTAAATAGAAATGCTAATAGAAACGTTCAAATCGTCGTTGTCTATAGCTTCTACTTTTAGCAAAATAATTCATGCAATCTACTAACCGGAGTTTTAAATATTTTATTTTAATAAATATAAAATAAATATATTAAAAATTTAAATTTCTTATTTTTTTCATAAAAACTGTTTTTCATTGATAACCTTAGTCTTAGTATGTCTTAAAAATACATCTTAGCTGAATCTTAAAAATAAATACCAATCTCACTACAATTAAATACTTCATTTCTTTTAACGTATATAGCGTATACTTTTTAATGTCTACTCTTGATTGGTTAACGTTGTAAAAATAATAAATATCATTATTTTTTCGATAAATGATTGTGAATAACTTCAATTTATTATTATTATTTTATTCTCTGAATTAGTATTTTGCAATTCCCAATGCTTAACGTGAAGGTATGACGAGGACATTTGGACAGAAATTGCTAAGTTTTTGGATGGAAAATCTCTTATTATGCTGGCAGCAACAAACCAATGGTTCAGCCGCGCAATTATGGATGATGGTATATGGAAGTTCGTTTGCATTCGTGATCTTCAGGTCCCACCCCCTCAACGCGTGGCATTCAGTTGGAGTCAGCTGTATAAATCAGTATTCGGTAAGATCTAAAAACCCTTACCCTTCTTGAAAGTTCAAAAAAGTTTTTTCAATACACTAACAAATAGTGTATATTATACGAGTCATAGTATTACTATTTGTAATTTTACTATATAATGAACTAAGTGAGTGAATTACGATTGGCCAAGAATGGGTAAGGAATTCAGAGTAGGATAACTGGGAACTCGAGAAAATATGAATGTGTACAGTCAAAGGGAAATTTCTTTAGAAAAAGGAAATTTGCTACTTCCTATTATAACTAAGTCAACTTATATTGATCCAATACCTGTTACAATGCATTGTCACTGCCCAATTTACTTGGATTTTAAAATGAATTATGCAGATGGAAGCCACTCCTACATGTTCCGTCAGCAGGAGAAACACATTGGTGAGTCGGTTCTATGTTACCCTGACATCACTCCACGCCAGTCGCCAAAGGATTTATCTATTTTTGTATTTATTTAATGAAACTAGAGGTTTGAATTTTCTCAAGGAGCGATGGAAAAATACTGCCACAGAAGAAGACAAGAATTAAACGTAGGAGACGATAATATTATTGCAAAGGCCGTGTAACTCACAACAAATTGTAGTAGATTCCATGCACAATTGTTAATGTGTTCACAGGGAGCATAAGCAAAATTATTGATCTTGTAACTAACTGTTTCCAATGTGCTATCAGATTGGATGCGTATTGGCGCTTTTTCTTTTGATTCTTCAGTAGCCATCCTGGCTGAGAGGCTTTCTTTTCCGGGGAAGATCAAGGAGCGTGAAACCTTGGAAAAGATGTTGCGGTCCCAAGGTTGTTGCGTGGTAGAAAACGTTAAACCTGGAATCTGGATAGCTGGTACCTCCCAACCAAGCCAACTTCTATATCTCAGGACTATAGTATTGAAACCAAATTAAATCATTTTCAAAATAAATAAATAAATCATCAGGAAAAAATTAAGAATGAACTTTTTTCAGCCAACAATCATTGAAGATATCTTTCCCTTTAATTTTTTTTCTCCCTTTAATCTTTACTCATCCATTATTTTGTTGGCTGAAAAAGGTTCCAAAACTTAACTTATATTTGTTGGTGCCATTCTTATACCTATTGAAAAGAACTTATATTTGTTGATACGGTTAAATTTTCAGACCTGCAGCTTGTACGATGCCCAGTTTGTGATCTGAATACTTGTGATGGTAAATTGAATATTATGAATGAAATACTGCACATCCTATTATACTGCAATTGTCTTTGTAATTTGGACATGATAAATAGAATCTTCACGAAAACTTAGGTTCTGCCATTAGGGTGGACAAGATTAAAAATAAATTTGACAGATTTTTCTTATTTGATATAGGAACAATGCAGACATTAGATGCAAGGCACATAGAACTATTCCTCTGTGAAGGGTACAAAAATGGGAGCTGGGATTACCAGTTGGTGGGATCTCATGATATCAAGAAGCGAGCAGATGGGGCTGCTGGCGCCATTTTTGACGCCAAACACTTGGAGGACTCTTCCACATCTGGTAGCCTTTTGATACTTCAAGCCTCATCAAATGTGTTCTTAAGGATAAATTAATGTTAGTGCATAAGGAAATCACATTCGGTTTATAGGACCAGAATTATTTGGAAATTTTCAGTTTCAATTACAAAAGTTAACTTTGCAGAAAAAGAGTGAATTCATATACAGATAATCCATAATAAAAGAATATTATTAGCCTCAAACAATCTGTTTTTAATTAATTTCCAAAATTATATGACAGCGGTATTTGATTACAAGTCATGGATTGGAAAACCAAATGACTGGCAGCCCAAGGCCATGATTGCTTTTCATGCAGTTGCTGTGAACACTAATTTACAAGAAAATGAAGGTAAGAGGCTTAAGATTTCATATATTCCTGTATTTATCACTGGAATGAATCTCAATCTCAGCAAAACCAAAATCCCAAATTTCTTAATTACATTGTCCTTAGTCCTTAGGCCTTAGCAATTTATCAGTTTCATTTGATTTTTATTTTTAATACACTTACCTTGATTTTCATGATCTTTTTCATCTTTCTTTTAATATAAGCAGGTATTAATGTGAAATACCATGCCATGAGGGCAGGACCTGATGGAGAAGTTGTCTCCATAAGAATCTCTCAGCAGCTCCTGTGATTCAATCTCCATAGTTTCTACATTAGCCATTAAGCTGCCTTAGCTTCTTGACATTTTTTTATACTACTATAGGCTTATACCTGAGAACAATTATTTGTATGGATTTTTCTACGGTGCTGAAAGAGAAAAGCATCCGCTGATGCTAATGATGTAGTGTCACAATGTTATACTTCAGACGTGTTCCATAGGTATTTTGACTGTAAGAAGTGTTGAGTGTTGTGTTAGTATAGGGTCCCACAAGAAAGAGTTGTTGTCAGTAGATAAAAAAAAAAAAGAAATTCACTTGAATAAATTGTTCAAAGATTAAAATTATGCAAATGTCTTAAATTTAAATTAGTTACAGGTAGATCCTAAATAATTCTATATAAATTGAAGTTAGTAATTGAATTATATCCATACAAGTAAATCGAATCAATTGAATTTAATTTACACTTTATGCTAAATTGAAATAACTAAACTTGACTTGGTAAAAGAAAAAAGTTTTATAATAAATCGACACAAATAAATTCGATTTAGCTGAATTTATATCACTAAATATAAATCGAATGGATTTACATTTTTTTTTTCTGACGGTAAGACAAAAGGAAAGAGAGCAAAGGAACAAATTTACATGGTAAGACCTATCCTTCAATTCAACTTCAATTAATTATTATATTATTTTTCACTTCAATTGCTTTCAATGCAAATATATGTATTTATTTATTAAATACTCGTATTTATGTATACATCATATTGTATTATATAATATAAAAATATAAAGCGAACTCAATTGATTCAATTTATGTGTATT
>NC_029786.2:4461982-4469102 GCF_000816755.2 Arachis ipaensis | reverse complement strand
TATAATCAATTTAAATTTAGAATGTCTATATAATTTTAATCTTTAAATAATTTATTCAAGTGAATTATCCATTATAAAAAAGTAATTAGGATTGAATTTATTCATTGTAGTGTGTTAATGATTCCTATAAAAATGAATTTAATAATAGGTGGTGTGTGTAAACCAAGTGAACCCTAACAATTTTTTTTGGTGAGGTGGGCCTAAGATGTTGTATTAAAGATTTATTTAGAGAATTTTCTTTGGGCGCTATAGGAAGAAAGACATAAGATGATCCATAATAAAAAAAACTCATTATGACATGTGTTGAATTAAGAAATTAACTAAATTAATTAGTGATGACAAATATTATTTTTGGGCAAAATAAATAATTAGTGTTGTTTAATTTTAATCACTTATTTCTAATTATTTATTGCAGATCTTAATTCAATATTAAGCAGCCCAAATGAAATGCAAAACAAATAGCAAGGATGATGGGCTGAAAGCAAAAATCAAAAGCCCAAGAAAAAAAGCAAAGAAAGAAGCCAAAGGAATCAGATGGGCTGAACGGGTTACATGAACCAAACCGATCTAAGTCCAAAGTGAATTTCAATTCCCTCCATCTTGCCTTACCAAAAGTAACGTTACTCTCCTCTCTGATCAAGTCAAATCAAAGCTTCAGAAAAGTAAGAAAGAGAAAGAGAGAAAAAAGCTTCTTCCCTAAGCTAGTAACCAAAGAAGCAAGAGAAATAAAGTTTAAACTTGAAACACAGAAGCTAAAACAGAAAATCCAAACCAAATCAAGCTTAGGTTAAAGGTAATCCATCTCATCTTGCATGCATCAGATCTTCTTCTCTTCTTCCCAACTCTTTGCTATATCCGAAAATGGCATTCAAGGAAAAGTTGTTCTCTGCCCTATTCTGGTGTACATCTACGGTCACAAGTGATACTTGGGGACCAAGTAGTTTCTCAATGGCTAAGATCAAGTTGATTATGAGAAGATTTCTATAGTTACTGTTTTATGGCTTTCGGTCAAGATGAAGAAGTCAGAAGCAAAGTTTCTACTCTAAGGTTTAATGTGAAAAAGTGAATCTGTGGGTTGGTGAAACTCAAGGCTCAAGGTGTTGATCTTAGAAGAAGAACCAAGCAACATGCAAGAAGATAAAAGAAGACCTTCTGCTCATTTAGAAGCAAGGAGAGAAAACCAGTGAATAGAGGTTTTGTTCTGAGAGAGCTCTTTGAAGAAGTTCAACTAACTGGACAGTGTAACTTAATCAAAGGTGCATTCCGCCAGTATGAAGAACTGAATCAGAGGCTTGCCAATCTGGTTTTTCGCATAGCACAGAGGCTGTTGATGAAATCAATCTCCTTCATGTTTTACAGATTGTAATGTACTTTTCAATGTTTATCTTTCTGTAATTTCTTGAGAGAAAAGGCATTGTGAGAAAGCTCAAGTAAAAGCCATGAGTGGAAAAAGGCTGAGTGAAACACTTGAGAGAAAAGCCTAAAGTTATTTTCAGATTTCTTTAGGTATGTTTATGTCTTGTATCTTGTACCTGTGAGGTATCTCTTTTTTAGTTGGGTTAGCACTAAGAGTGAATAGTTAGGTATTAGCATAGCCAATGTCAAGTTAGGTTAGAATTTGAATGTGAAAGGATTGAGTCAATCCTGTGAAATTGGTGTATGTAATACTGTTAACTATAGTAAAATTCTTAGGAGACTGGATGTAGATTGCATAACACAAGGCAACTGAACCAGGATACATGCTGGTGTTAGCTTTTCTCTTCTCTGCTGAGCTCTGTTTTCTGATATTCATGAGACAAAAATAAATTGTCTCATAAATTTCCGCTGCTGAGTTCAAACAAAACTTGAATTGAAAGTTTGTTTTAAAATGGTAGTAACAGCAACTTAAAAGGAAGGCATAGATTCAACCCCTATTCTCTAAGCTTACCACAACCTTCAACATGAGACACTAAATAATTTTTCACCGAAGATATGTTTCTAAAAACTGAATGAGCCTATGATCCAAAGAAAAAAAAAATTGAATAAGGCTATGAGCCTATGACAAAGTAAATAGTTCCTAAGAGTTTGTCATTTATTTGCCAATTAAAACGCATGTATTTAAAAACAAATGGAACTGACATTATTATTTAGTTATCAATTAAAAGTGACTGTAGTTATTACAATTCATGGTGTGTATAGCTACAATAAATTTATTTGGGTTTAAAGTTTGATGGTTTGTGAAGGGCCATAAGTCGAAAAAGACAGACACAATGATTGATGCATTAAGAGTATAATTAAAGTGATTTCAATTTTTAAAATATTGGGACATTTGGTTATTTCAATTTTTAAAATATTGGGACATTTGGTTATCAAATATTTTAACGTGAGTCTAATTAGTGACTTCATAGCAATTCGACAGATTAGTTTTGGAGTAGTCATGAAAAATTTTAGTGGAAAGAGGTTTATGGTTGTAGTTATAATTAGGGACGATGTTCGGATTTGGATTTAGTGTTTAGGTTTAGCAATTAATTAGTTTGATTTGGGAAAAAATTAGGATTACATTCGGATTATGGTTACACTTGTGGTTAAAATTAAGATTAGGATTAAGTTTATAGTCAGGGTTAGAGTAACGGCTATGACCGTGGATAGATTTAAGGTTAGGATTGTACTTAGGGTTACAGTTATGATTGGACTTACGAAAAGAGTTGTCATAGAATTAGAGAATAGGAGAAATATGAGATGGGCTTAGAATTAGGGTATATTCATAAAGAATTTTCAGAGGGTAGGATTAAGAATGTGGTTAGGATTAGTGGTTTAGTGCCAAGATCAAGTTTAGGGTTACATTCTGATTTAGAAGGTTTAACTGTATTTCAGTAATTCATTATCAATGCCTAAATTTACCTCATGTTCAGAAGAAAAATAAAAATAAAAATAAAAATAAAAAATATTAGTTTTTTTTTTTAAATATTGACTTTATTAAAAAATGAGTTAATTTAACTTAAGACTTATCAACTATGATGCACGGACACTGACACGGACATGGGACACGACACGACACGGGACACACCGACACGCGAATTTTAAAATCATACATGACACGGGGACACACATATATATAAAATATAAAGTATTTTTTAGATAAATTGTAATGATATTTTGATATTTTATTAATATTAAAATATAAATTAAAATTTTTAATTATTTTTAATGTCTTATTTTAATTATATCAAGTATTTAAAATATTTTGTTTTAATAAATAATAATATATACTATATCTAAATTTATTTTAAGAATATATGTTAAGAATAAAACTGGACACGCGGACACGTGATTGTATTTATGTGTGTCCAGGCGTATGCATATCCGGAGAAGAATTTTTTTTTTTTTTTTTTAAGATACGGTTGGACACAGCAGACACACGTGTTGGACGAATGTCGGTGAGTGTCGTGTCCGAAATGTGTCCGACACGCAGATACGATAACTCAGCGAAGTATCCGTGTTTCGTAGCTTATCAATAATCCGAAAAGTTCTAAAAATTTAGATTTAAAAAATGAGATATATATAATTAATTAACTAAGAATTTTTAAAATAGAGAGAGTATTTAAAATAAAATTTAGTGTATACAATTCTTTAGATAAATATAATATTAGGAAATAAAATAAATTCAAATGAATATAAAATTTTTTGTGGTTCTTAATCTAATAAAATGATGTTTTTGAGTTAATTCTTTGTGAAATGTATGACAGATATTGTACCAAGTCGGTTAAGTAAATATTCATGTTATAAATGTTAGTGAAGTATATACTGTGACTGAAAAATATAGATTAAATATTTGTATGATGGATTTTGTTAGATCATGCGTAAAATGTGTGAGCGTGATTAGAGTTAGTTAAAATATTGTGTGTCATAAAGTGTGATTGTTTGTGTATATATATATATGCACTAGATGAATAATAGAAGAGTGTGAGAATGTAATTACTAATTAACTGTTTAAACTTTTTTAATTTTTTTTATTAGTTTATAGTTTTATAATGGTTCAACTCTTTTTAAATTAAAAATTAATTAGTTAATTTTGTTCTGAATTCAATGGGATGTTGTGCAGCGTTATAGAATATTGGTATATTTTTTGGTGAAAACTCAAGTAAAGTGGACTTCATGTGAAGTTAATATTTGAGAGCCGTGAGATGATTTAACTGATTTGACTAAATTTTTATTTAACGGCTCTTAGGTATCAATTTCACGTAAAGTCGACTTCATCTGAGTTTTCACCATATTTTTTTATGGATATGAAATTATTTTTTTTAATTTAAAAATCACAAATTAGAGACTTAGATTTTGGGTGTGGTGAATTTAAATTTTTGGTTAGCATAGATTAGAGGCTTCAATTTGTGTGGGCCGGAGTAAATTTTTTTAAGTTGCAACAAATGAGTAAGATGGTTTTGAAGTTAAAAAAATTTTAAATTATAAAAATCTAAATTAGTGCTAAGAATTTGATTTCACCATGTTAAAAATTTGGAATTTTGATACTTTAAATTTTGTATTTTATTTTAGAGAATAAAGTATAATTTTTTACTATTTATTTTATAAATGAGACTAAAAAAATCAAGGTTGCGAGAACCGGACCGGTCAATAAACCGATGAGGTTACTGGTTCAATGGTTCACTGGTTCGACCGGGGTTCGACCGGAGTTCAACCGGTTTAATTAAATATTAAATAAAATTATTAAAAAATCTAAAAATAATTTTAAATATATAAATTCAATAATTTATAACTTAATAAAATTTAAAATTTCACGTAATAAATTATCCATAACTTAATATTAGAGGTTCACAAACAACTTCAAATATCAAAGTTTATAACTAAACAATTTCATAGATCATTAAGGAAGAGAAATATAGTGATACTAAGAATTTGAAAAGTACCACGTTCAACTCTTAATAGCAAGTTTAAAAACAGAGCAATTTCTAGAAATTTGGGTAGCAAGTAGCAGCAAAATATAAGCACATGAATCCAAAAATTGCAATTAACATGAGAAAAGCATGGATTGCATGTACAGAGGCAGCATCAAACTTAATTTCACATGTACAATTCAGCAAGGCAGCAGGTAGAATCAGGTCACATGAAACAGAAACAGCACAGTAATGATCACACCAACATCATTCAGCAAACAAGCAGTATTAAGCCATGTTGGATAATCAAGAACTGAGCAATTATCCGGCCTAGAATCCTCTAACCACAACCTAGCTTCCTAACAGCATATATATCTATCTATCCTAACAAACAGAATTAATCAGCAATCTAACAAAAATTAATAACAGAATTAATAAAAGAAAATAAAGAAACAGAGCAGGAAGCAGGGATGAGGCAGGGACCTGGAATGTAGCAGAGACAGACTGGGAAATAGAAAGGGGAAGAAGAGCAGAAGTAGTGCCGCCCAGAGTTGGTGGTGGCCGGCTGAGCTCGCGGCGGCGCAGAGGGCGGCGCGAGTGGCGGAACAATGCAGGGCAGAGAGATTCAGCTTCTCTCTGTGGCAGTGACGAGAGCTGAGTGAGGGCAGAAGCGTTCGAAGGGAGGAGGAGAGGCGAGAAGAGAAGAGGGAAGGTAAGAATGGTGGTCAGCTTGCCGGACGATGGGTCGCCGGAAACTGCTGTTGTTGGCTGAGAGAGAGACGAGGAGGCGGTGAATGCTGTTGGCTGAGAGAGAGAGGGACTGCTGGCGCCTGGCTGAGAGAGAGAGGGAAGTAGCGCCGTAGTAGGTTAGGGATTTGGGTGGGTGAGACTGATGAGAGTGAGGGAGAAGGGAGAAGGGAGAAGGGATGCCGTGGTGGTTGCCGTGGTCAACGCCGTCGCTGCTGTGGCCGTGGGATGCGGTGGCAATGGCGGTGGGATGCGGTGGCGAAGAGGGGCTGCTCGATCATGGCCGCGACGGTGAGCGACGACCCGCGACGGTGGCGCTTGCTCCGGCGTCTGTTTCGATACACGGCGTCCGTTGACTGCCGTCTGCAACAGCTCCAGCCTCGAGCCTAGGGTGGGAAACTGGGAATGTGAGTGTCTTGGAAGGTTTTGGCCTTTTGGGGGATTAGGGATTTTCGTGAAGTGGGCAAGTGGCTGTATCGATGGAGCTCTTCAGCATTTTTTAATTTTTTTTTAAATTCAAACGACGCCGTTTTCATAACATGGGGGGAGAGAACCGGTGCTTTCAAAAACCGGACCGGTTTGTCCGGTTCGCCAGTTAATCACTGGTTCGCCCGATTTTTCCACCGATTTTTTATAGGGCGGTTTTGTAGATGGACCGGACTGGCTAGGTGACTGGTTTTCGATTAATCCAATTGAACCGGCCGATCCGATCCGATTTTCAGAACATTGAAAAAAATTTAAAAATGAGAGATCACACCTTACCTTCTCATGTAAAAATTTAAAATTAAAAAATGGAAGATCAATTTTATACCCATCCAAAATCGAGTCTTTGATTTGTGATTTCTAAATTAAAAAAAATTAATTCTATTTCCATATATAAGAAATATACCAACACTTCGTAATCCTCCATAATACACAGATTCATTACGAAAAAAATTAGCAAGTTATCCATTAGTTATAAATGTTTACATATCATGCATAAAATTTTTACATATCATGTATAAATTTTTATCTTTATATAATAAAAAAATAAATAATAATTAAAAAATTTGTATAAATTTTACATGTCAAAATGTCTAAATTTGTCTCTGAGAGTTGTATTCTCAAAATGAAAAAGTATAAGTAGACAATAATTTCTGTGAACAATGTGAATAATGAGTTAAATAAAGTAAAAATACATTACATTCTTAAATTACTCACCTAAATTTTAATATTAGGATAATCATCCATACACTTAATAAATTGAACATCCGTTGTTCATATCGTTCAAAAAGGTCATTAATTACCTAACACTGCTCTCTCAAAATTTTTAATTTATCTGAATTTTATGTAGGTTTCTATTTGAAAAACGACCCTCAAGAGATGAGTATTCTCCTCAGTCGATTGAAGGAAAAAGAAAGAAAAAGTTGAAATAAGAAAGAGAGAGAAAGCGCTCATAACTGGCATAATAAATTCTCGAAATTTTATGGAACCTATTTTCACCTTCCCCTCTATTGAGAATACGA
>NC_029786.2:4409446-4461901 GCF_000816755.2 Arachis ipaensis | reverse complement strand
TAAATATTTGACAAATTGTTAAAAAATAGAGTTTCTTGCATTCAGTGATTTACTCTAACTTGTTCTACTATTCATAGTCTTTGTTATGCTCCTATTTATTTAAGTTATAACCTGTATTCAACAAGCAAATTTTGAAAAATATCTAATATTAGAGATTTTGTTCTTTAAAGAGTTAAGCTCATACGACATGTCTCCTTTTTTATAATTTGTTACAACGGATTACTTTATACCTTATTTTTATATAAACTGCTGCATTTTATAATCTATGGTCTAATTCTTTCAGAAATCACAATACTTGTAGTAGTTTTTATTTTGCACACATTTCAATAGCGAATTACATGCATATTATAATCGGTTACATATAGATTAAAAAAATATAACTATGTAACCTATTTTTTTTTGAAAGGAAGAGCTCAACACAGCAAGTGGAGCATAGAAATATCAAACAGAAAAGTCGCAATTCTAAAGGAGTACCATATAAGAAATACTAATTGATGCCCCTGTCATCTTTGACATTGTCATCAGCAACAGAAGGGATCCACACCTATCCTTATAGTTCATGGAGGACTGGTAGATGATATCGTCAACCCATTTTTCTTCCTTCTGAAAAATCCGCCTATTTCTTTCCAGCCAAATATTCCAACAGAAACATACCATCTACCTGTTGCGCTCCTGTTTACTAGTTGATAACTTAGTCCAACATTGAAAATGTTCCTTTAGCGTTCCCGAGCATGACCATTGCCTTCCAACAAAAGACATCCATGCACACCACACCTGCCAAGAAAATCCACAACCAAGAAACAAGTGGTAACCAGATTCAACACTTTCATTACACAACACACAGACAACATCTTCCTGGTTAACCACTCCCAGCCGACTCAGCCTCTCCTTCGCATTGACCTTTCCAGTCAAGACAAACCATATGAACAATTCAACTCTAGGTGGGACTAAACCCTTCCAAACTGTCCTAGTAAAGCTGTAGCTCGCTATATCCTCCAAAAGCATTTCCACCTGCATCAGTTGCACAAAGGAGTTAGTAGAAAATACACCCTGTTTATCAAATTTTCACACAACTCTGTCCTCTCCCCATATACTAGATTAACCAGTCTTAATGTTTCATGCAACTGGTTCACTAAGTCCAACTTCCATTGGAAAGGCTCTCGCTTCCATTGGAAGTTCCATCTCCACTCTAACCCGTCCCAAAACCCACAATCCCTTATGACGGATCCTCTTTGGTTTGAAACTGAGAAGAGCCTTGGAAAAATGATCTTTTAGGGTCCCACCACGCAACCATACATCTTCCCAGAACCGAGTTCCTCTCTCATCGCCAATCTCTATAGACAGCCCATTGATCATCTTCTGTTTTAGTGTTGATCCTTGAACTGTAGTTGACAGATATCCTTCCATGGCCCCCGGGTAGGTAACACCTGGGATGACAACATCACATTGGGGTTGAGGTTGTTACAAGAGCATATCACCTTCTTCCATAAGGGGCAATCCTCCTTCGAAAACCGCCACCACCACTTAAAGAGAAGGGCTGTGTTACGCACCATGGCATCCCCGACACGTAGTCCCCCTAGTTTTTGGGGGGCCTGCACCACCTCCCACCTAACCATTGCCATACCAAACCTACCATCCTCCTTACTCCATAGGAACCTTCTCTGTAGGGAAATCAGTTTCTCTGCAACAGCCTTTGACATTTTATACAAACTCAAATAATAAACTGGCAGGCTATTCAAAACAGATTTAATAAGCACCAGCTTGCCGGCTTTATTTAGAACCTTGGCCTTCCAAGTTCCAAATGCTCAGCTTCTGCTCCACTTTTTCTATAACGGGCTTCCAAGTCTTCATCAACCTCAAGTTCGCTCATAGTTGGATCCCCAAATATTTTATCGGAAGGGAGGCCACCTTACAGCCCAGCACTCTAGACATACGGTGTATCCACTGAACATCACAATTAACAAGAATCAGGCTAGACTTATCAAAATTAATAGTCAGCCCTGACATGAGCTCAAAGCAACGCAGGATTTTCCTGTAATTTTTTATGGTTTCTTCCTCCGGGAGACAAAACAGAACAGTATCATCCGCAAACTGAAGATGTGACCGCTCAACGTGATCTCTACCCACCAATAACGGTGAGATTCGCCCATTTCTTACCGCCTCCCTGAACATCCTATGCAGAACGTCAGCAACAAGAACAAATAGAAATGAAGACAATGGATTCCCATGTCGCAAACCTCTTCCCATGCCACAAACCTATTTTAAAAAGTTGCAATTGCATAAATTTTAAATCAATTTGATTTATTTATGTAATTTGTTCTCAACAAAATTAACTCTATCTCTATATATAAAAAGTACACCAATACTTCACTCACAATGCTGCATAACACGCCGAATTGAATCCATTTCGAAAAAAATTGGCGAGAAGTTATCCCTTCTGACGGTATATGCTCACAATTTGAGCAAACTCGGCCATCTTCGTACAGGGCCATCGGACCGAAAAAACTATGGTCCGGATAAACAATTTCAAAAAAGACCTCACACTATTATTATATTCTTTTCCAGCTGCGTCATTAGAATCATCGTTACACTTACCATGTTCAAATCATCTTTCTTAATGGGATATTAAATCATAACTAAGAGACAGCTACTGTTAACTCCCACTTCTACATATGCCGCCATCGCACACAGTGAGAATTCACAGAAATTCACGTAGAAATAGGGATGTGCATGGACCGGGTGAAACCGGATTTGATGTGACACAGACCCGGCTCGAAATATATACCGGGCCTATTTGTTAGACCCGAACCCGACCCTAGACCCGATGAAACCTATACACTTTCGGGCCACGATTATACTAGGTAAAAACTAGGTGAAAATCGGGCCGTTAACATTATATTACCTTGATACTTTCTTGTAAGTTAGCATGTAAAAATATCCAAATTTCCAAGACTCCAACCATTATTTGACATGGTAAAATTCACTTAGAAAAATATAATAAAAAGTAACTCATCTCTAAAATTAAAGTATAACCATAATCAATACTGATATTGCCTAATAACACCAAATATTTAAATTAATACAAATAACACAAAATTATGCATTAGTCTAAAGTCTTATGCATTTTAAACATAAAATATTAACTTATAGTGTTATATATAATGACTAATAACACAAAATATTAAGGTTTACAATACTTAAATTTCACATAATAATAGCCATCATCCATCACTAATAACACAAAATATTAATTGTGTATGATGACCGGGCCGATTTCGGGTGACCCGAGTTATGGCCCGGACCCGACCCGAAATAATGACCGGGTCTACTTTTGAGACCCATATCCGGCCCTAGACCCGATGAAATCACATCAAATTAGCCCCTAAAGTGTTCGGGACCGGGCCGGGCCGGGCCATGCACACCCCTAAGTAGAAATTTGGGAGATGATTATCCTCGATGGGTTGGTACTGAGGATTGAAATCTAGAAGATGCAGCACGTTCGGATCAAATCCATTTCAATTCCTCCACTTTGCTCTAACGATGACTTAACAAGAAAATCAAGAAATGTTGAAAGGTATCATGTGAAGGATTTGAATTAGTAATTCCAAGTAATTTACTAACTTAGGTTGACATTGAATTAGTAATTCGCCGATGAGTTATAGCTCAAATGACATAGTCTTTTCATACTCAATTAAAAAGTTGTGAATTCGAGTCTCCTATTTTTGGTAAAAAAAAAAAGAATTAGTAATTCTTCACATAGCTGCCGTAAGCCATACTCTTACCTTCTATATATCTCTGTCACTCACTGTCAGTCTATTTTATTACATTAATACGCAATATAAAATATAATTTGACTTTCAAGTTTGTTATATAAAATTCGATTGAGTTTTGACTACAGTTTCTTCTTCTTTCTCTTCTTATAAAGTCCTTTTCCTATTGCCTAATTTGTTCACCTTAAGTTAGAGAGCAAATGGGAACCCTAACGAAGAAGATTCTTTCTCTTTTCTTCATCTACCCTGTAATATTAGCTTCTGACTGCGAATTTTCTTGGTGTGAAAGCATGCTCATTCGTTTCCCCTTTCAACTTCAAAGCAACCAGCTTCAACATCCTTATTGTGGTTACCCTGGTTTCAAATTAATCTGCACCAATGACGCCAAAACAGTTCTAGATCTTCCATTCTCTGGAGAATTCTATGTACGCAACATAAACTATCTAACACAGCAGATACAAGTCTATGACCCTGATCAGTGCCTTCCAAAACGTCTTCTAAGCCTCAATCTTTCGGGTACCCCCTTCATTGCCATGTTGAGTCGCAACTACACTTTCTTAAGCTGCAATTCTCGCAACGCAGCGTCGCGGTCCGTTCCCATTGATTGTCTTAGCAATTCAACATATTTTGTATCTGCTGTGCCTTCAGGGGACTTGGCCAATAATTCATTGCCAGTTTCATGCAAAGTTATTGGAAGGCTTTCAGTTCCATTTTCAAGCACAACAGTTGTGAGAAATCTTGGTGATGATCTTATCCAAGATCTTCAATTAACATGGAATAAACCTGATTGCAGAGTATGTGAATCACAAGGAAAATTGTGTCAATTTGAGAACAATACCAGTGATAGAATTCGTTGCTCCGATGATTACAATACAGGTAAAGATTTTCTGTTCTTCATTCTTCATTCTCGTAGGAATCAAATAACATATTCATAGGACTAACACAGGAGAATTATTTTTACCAATTATTTTTTGTGGAAACTCAGGTGCAGTCGACTTCACGTGAAGTTGATAGGTGAGAGCATTAGATTAAAATTTAGTCAAATTAGTCTAATCATCTAACGCTCTTAGATATCAACTTCACGTGAAGTCGACTGCACATGAGTTTCCACCATTATTTTTATGTTCAAAAATGTTATTTGTACACCAAAATCAGCCACTAATATATTTGTGTATAAATACATATGGTAGTTTCATTTATTTTCAATATATATTGATATTTTAACATATATTTTATACGAGTAATGTTACATGTACATTAAAATTAACCATCAAAATCAGCTATCAATAATAAATACATGTTAGAATATAAATATACATTAAAAATAAATTAAACCACACATATATTTATATACAAATATATTAGTGGCTGATTTTAGTGACTGATTTTGATGTACAAATAGTATTTTTGATTTTATAATGGTAGTTGATTTTAGTGGTTGATTAGTTGTTTTATGTTTAATTAACTTAACTCCTAATAAAGAGAGCAAGAATAAACATGGTATTCATTTACATGCTCAAGTTACAAACATCCATTCCAAAAATTTAGGTCAATGGTTTACCATCACTAACGATAACAATGGGAGTTTTCTTTTTTGTTGGTTTGTTTATAACGGTTGACTTTATGATTTAATTTGCATGTTGGCATTAAATTAATGAAAAATTATGCTAGATTGCTAGGTAAAGTGACATCCGTACATATTCAAATAAAAAAAGTCAAATCATCGCTGCTAATGAATATGTTGATTTGTTTTCTCAATCAAATTCATCCCTATACATACACAGTAGTACAGTACTACTATATTACTAAATTTTTAATAGCAAAGTAACAAAGTCAGATTAGTAATTTAAACATTAAACCCACCAGCCTATTGCTTACCAATTCCGCTACGTTATCAACATCATTTCTGCTAACTTTTGTCAACTCTTATTTATAACTGTATTTAATAAAAATGTTTTTGTAGATATATCTAATAAAAATACTTTTCTAGATGTATCTCTTTATATATGTATTTAAAATATAACAATTAATTATTATTAATAATAAGTTAGTAGATAATATATTGATATCCTATACTTTTCTATTGCTTACCGTGTTTTATTATATTATTATTTTGATTGCAAGTTACTAAGCATACAATAAAAAACTTGCCTGTATCTATCAGCTACGTTACTTCGTTCTTATGATAAGATTTTACAATAACCAAATTCTATTGGTGATATCATAATTAGGAAAGGCTAGCCATCACATTGCTTTCTAAAGTTATATACAATCAGATATATAAGAATCATATATATAAGAGTAACTCAACCTATGACAGAAAGAGAATACATTACTAATTACTATACTCAGATATTTATTCATTTCATTTTAAAAAATAGGTATATACAATAAAAAGAATGATTTCATTTGCATACACTGTCACTATAAAAAAAATTTACATGATCAGTTAATTATGTACTATCGCATTAATAAAAGTAACTAATAATTATTAAATTTATTACTTTAATAATTATCTAAATGTATGAAATAGATTAGATGATTGACTGAAAATTTTTACCTGTCCGTGCATTAAGAAATAATTCCAATAAAAATATAACAATACTTAGTACTTTATTAAATATAACTGCTAATCGTCACCAAAAAAAAAA
The DNA here is from genome assembly GCF_000816755.2 of Arachis ipaensis. Lineage (NCBI taxonomy): Eukaryota > Viridiplantae > Streptophyta > Magnoliopsida > Fabales > Fabaceae > Arachis > Arachis ipaensis. Next base: position 4,455,480 of record NC_029786.2, on the reverse strand, counting down.
AATATAACTGCTAATCATTATCTAAATTAACAGCTAATTTTTAAATAGATTTTGATAGAATAATAATCATTACTGTATCCATCTAAACTTTAGTTGATAGTGTAAAAAAAAATGGAAATGTTTGGTAACCAAAGAAAATTAGTCAAAAACAGCCATAATTTGCCTTATTTAGCATTCATTAATTGTTGCGACAATTAATGAATGCTAAATAAGGTAAATTCTGGCTGTTTTTTTTGTCTCCCTAGCATTACCCAAAAAAAATCATTTATAGTTACAATATTACATTTATTTACAAATACAACTAAATTGTCGAATTTTATTTAGGGTAATGCTAGGGAGACAAAAAAAAAAAATAGCCAGAACTTGCCTTATTTAGCATTAATTAATTATCGCAACAATTAATTAATGCTAAATAAGACAAGTTATGGCTATTTTTGGCTGATTTTCTTTGGTTACCAAATATTTCCGTTTTATTCATATATCAATTCCTAAAATGTGTGTCCAAATGATGCCTAAAGATTAAAGTTGCAAATATCATTTCCTTATGTATTATGTTTATTTGGTTTGAATCTTTATTAGGTGGTACATCAAAGGGACTTTTAGCCTTCAGAATAATCACATTATGCATAATTGGACCAGCTTGTATCTTTGCTGTTGTGTTAGCATGCTGTGTGTACTACAGAGATAGAGTTTCCAATGCTAATGCTGCAAGGAGAGCACTACAATTAGCAGCAATAACACCACATCCTCCTGAACCTCCCATTACCACAACTTTGGGATTGGATGAAACTACAATTGACTCTTATGAGAAGCTTGTGCTGGGTGAGAATTTATATAATAATGCATATATAAATATTTCAATTTTGCCCAGTATTCATATGTTACTAGCTACTAGGTTACAATTACATTAGACATTTTCTAAGATTGTATATTTGAAAATTAGGTTTAATTAATTTATCAGTCCCTAATTTTTATAGTTTCATCAAATTTTTAATATATTATATTTTGTAACTAAGTCCTTATTATGACAAACATGTTAATAGAATATTTTGTTAAACAAAACTAAATATTCAATCAAGTATTAAGCAAGTTGGTTTTGTTTAACGGAATATTTCTTTAGTTTCAATGTATAGGGATCCAATTGAAAAGAAAGAAAAATATAAAGAACTAACTAAAAATTTAATGAAATTATAAAAACGGATAAAATAATTAAACTTAAAAAATATTATACTCAATACAAATATGTATATAACAACATCTTATGAACTTGAAAATAACATTATAAAAGGGAAAGTGATAATATTTTTTGCTTTCTTGTTATTATATCTATTATTTAGAACAATTCATTATATATAACATATCATAATTATTAATTAAGACAATGCTATAAAAGCTTGATTAAGAACATTATAAATATTCAATATCATGCTACATAGTAAAATTTAACTTTTATATACAGTCAATGTAGGAGAGTTTTATACAAACAATTAATCATGTACTATCACCTCAGTGAATATAACTAATTTTTAACTACATTACTTAAAAAATTATCTTAAATATATGAATCTAATTGGATGATTATATAAAATTTTGTTATATTAACAGTACTATGAAGATTAAACTCGACTTAATAATATTGCAATATTGGTGTTTACATTTTATTTATATAAGAAAATAATCATATTTGTATTATTATGGAACATAGGTGAGAGTAAGAGGGTGCCAGGACCCAATAATGGAACATGTTGGATATGCTTGGCAGAGTACAACTCCAAAGAGACCATTAGATGCATCCCTGAATGCAAACATTGCTTCCATTCAGATTGCATTGATGAGTGGCTTAGAATGAATTCAACATGCCCAGTTTGCAGGAACACTCCAACTCCATCCCCTTCATGATATCATGTCTAGTAGTGCACCTTGATTGCTCAATCATTAAAAAGTTGTATCTATGTGTAGATACCATTGCAAGATTCACATTTTATTTGTTATCTAATAACTAATAAGATGTCGATGGTGGCAACTTGTAGGGAATGTGAATATAGGCAACCAAAGGATGAAAAAAAAAATCCCGTTAGAGAGCCAATAAAATATTTGTACAATGTGTATAATAAACTATTTATTTGGTCTAATATGAGTTAAAAAATGAACATTCAGGATAAAATACTATTAATTTCTCAAACACAATACACCCATATTATTCAGAATAACCATCCGGATACCAGGGATAATAAACATATGATATGAATCGAACATCTCTAAAATCCCATTCTACACATTGTAGAGATACTCCATTAGCTCCCTATACTTCTTCAAAAAAAAACTGCTTCATATAACTACCCATTCTTTGAAAAACTGCCCTTCATGGCATTAGATATTATTCTTGTCAAATATATATACTTTAATTTTGTGTATAAAAATAACATGGCGCTAAATCATTTAGAGATAAAAAAAAACATTTTTTGTTTACATCAAATAATAACTTTAACATTTATAAAGGAAAAAAAAAAGGACGATAATGAAGTACTATATACAGTCGTATCGAGTTGGTTTTTGTTAACATGATATATATAATATAGGAAAGTTTTCAAGTGGTCCAGACCACTTTTCTGGATCTCTGATGATCCATGTACGGCCGGTAACGTTTTTTGAGTTTGTCCTGTAGCGGTTTGTGAAATTACGTTAATGTCCCTGAAGAAAGGCAAAAATGACGACAGGAGGAGTGCTCAGCTCAAAGGAAAAGTGAAGCCGAGTAGCCCCTCAGCAAGCTGGCGTAAGAGGTAGAGTGCTTGGGCTGTAATACGCTGTCGTTTTGGAAAACCCCATATGCCCTAATCTGATAGTGTGGTCTCACCCATGGAGGCTTCGAGGCCGTCTTCATCCGTCATCGTTTGTGTTGTTTGTGTATGTAGTTAAAGTGACGGTGGCCTTCGACTTGTGGATCGGTGATAACGGCGGAGGTTGGAATGTAAGTAAATGGCTATCGCAACGGAGGCGTTGTTTATCTCACCCGCCCGATCGCACGAGTTCTCACCATAGATCGCGGGTCGTGTTAATTAAAGGCGGTGGAGATCGCACAATTTTGTTCGTCGACGCGTGGGTCCGATCGCCCTGTGTAAGTCCGTCGATGCGTGGAACTCATTCTGCCATTTTCCGTTTTGTTTCCAATTTAATTTTTCCATTGTGACATTGTTGCTGAAAGTTTAATCTGTCTCTGAAATAATGGAGTTTTTACTACCCTAATTTGATGTTGTTGTTGTTCTTGATAATTATGAAAAGATATCGTATGCGGTTGTTGAAAATTTGTGTGATGTGTTAATGTTGTTTTAACCCCATTCTTGATCTAATGAGATGATTGAGCAAAAATTGTCGTCTGAAAAAAGTTGAGGTAATTGATTTTGTTGCTTAATCCGGTTACAAACCCTTGAATTTGGTGCTCCAAAGAATGCGTTATTGTACTCTGTTTTTTTAAGAAAAAGCCGTCGGCATTTATTTTTTTACAAATTGCTTTGTACCTACCTGTATTGTTAGTAATGTTAGGAGTTAACGGTGAACGTGTTTGCTTCTTTGTGTCGTAGTTGTAATGCATGTGGTGTTTTTGGAAGTTTGTGTATGTAGTAGGGAAGTGGAGGCTGTGAGGATGTTGGAAGCGCACGAGTTCTCACCATAGATCGCGGGTCGTGTTAATTAAAGGCGGTGGAGATCGCGCAATTTTGTTCGTCGACGCGTGGGTCCGATCGCCCTGTGTAAGTCCGTCGATGCGTGGAACTCATTCTGCCATTTTCCGTTTTGTTTCCAATTTAATTTTTCCATTGTGACATTGTTGCTGAAAGTTTAATCTGTCTCTGAAATAATGGAGTTTTTACTACCCTAATTTGATGTTGTTGTTGTTCTTGATAATTATGAAAAGATATCGTATGAGGTTGTTGAAAATTTGTGTGATGTGTTAATGTTGTTTTAACCCCATTCTTGATCTAATGAGATGATTGAGCAAAAATTGTCGTCTGAAAAAAGTTGAGGTAATTGATTTTGTTGCTTAATCCGGTTACAAACCCTTGAATTTGGTGCTCCAAAGAATGCGTTATTGTACTCTGTTTTTTTAAGAAAAAGCCGTCGGCATTTATTTTTTTACAAATTGCTTTGTACCTACCTGTATTGTTAGTAATGTTAGGAGTTAACGGTGAACGTGTTTGCTTCTTTGTGTCGTAGTTGTAATGCATGTGGTGTTTTTGGAAGTTTGTGTATGTAGTAGGGAAGTGGAGGCTGTGAGGATGTTGGAAGCATGTTGGATAGTAGATGTGGTGGTAAAGTAAGGGTTTTTGATGTATGTAAGTGTCATAATTTTTCATTGATAGGCTGAGTCAGTTTTGATTCGGGCAAGTTGATTATAGTAACTGTGGCAAAGAAGTTTGTGCAATCCCTAGTTTATTGTTTGTTATAGTTTGACATGTTTGGCTTTCAGATAATAATGGCATCAAGTAGCAAGTTTTGCAAGGATGCGTGTATGTGGAATGAGCCTCTTGTGGACAACTGGATGGAGGGCAATGCTGGTGTGTCGAATCCACAGGTACGACGGGTATACGTGCCAATCTGTATAGTGTGTGAGTGGATTCGAATTGGATGGGAACGGTCTGTTACACCAGCTGGGTGGTATTGTTCATGGGGTTTTACTCTTAGCAGGGGTGAGGGTTATGCTGTGAGAAGTTATATTCTATGTGGTGACTATGATGTGACGAGTCTGATGCGTATAAGATTGCATCTGCAAAATATACACTGAGACTAATTTAAAATGCAAGGCTTTGATGTTATTTAGTGTTAATATGCATGGATATGCAATATTTAAACAGAATGCATTCCACATAATGGCAGCTGGTAGCATAATGTTTGTCTTCTTATTTCAGGACACAATGTATGATACCAGAGTGGAGGAAGATGCTGAGTCATCCGATTGGGAAGGTAGGGGGGCTTCAATGTTGCCCGTTTTTTTGGGTTTGGATGGGTTGCGAGCTGAAGATGTTCTTGAAATGGAGTTCTCTTCACCTCAGGAGGCTAGCGGCTTCTATAACAATTACAGCCGACTAAAGGGCTTTGCATCAAGGCGAGGCAAGACGGTTAGAAACACTGCCGGAGAGATAGTGCGGTACACGTTTGTTTGTAATAGGCAAGGATTTCGAGAGAAGAAATGGTTGGAAAAGGTTGATCGCAAAAGGGAGCATAAGGCTGTAACCCGATGTGGATGTTTGGCGGAGATGAGGATAAAGAGGAAAGAGGGTAGTGGGAGGTGGTATGTGTCGCGTTTTGTCGAGGAGCATAACCACGAACTTGCGTATGGGAAGCTTGTTGATTATCTGCGGTCACACAGGAAGATATCTGAGGTAGAAGTTGCTCAGCTAACAAGCATGAGAGAGATTGGGATTAGCATACCTAAGATTTATGAGTCCTTCGCAGCACAACTAGGGGGTTTTAACCTGGTAACATTCACAAAGCAAGATATGTATAATGAGATACGGAAACAGAGAGGTCTGCAAGGCGGAGACGTAAGTGCAGCTGTTAGGTACTTGGAAGGTCTGGCACGCATGGATGGGAAAATGTTTTGGCGCTACAAGTTGGGATCAGGGCAACACCTATGCAACTTGTTTTGGAGCGATGGTCGTTGTCAGGAAGATTATGCGATATTCGGCGATGTGCTAGCATTCGACGCTACCTATGGCCGCAACAAGTACAACCTACCTGTTGTAGTATTTTCCGGAGTAAACCACCACAACCAGACATGCGTATTCGGAACAGCAATGGTCTCATGCGAATCGCAGGAGTCATATATTTGGGTTCTTCGCCAGTTTCTGGAATGCATGCAAGGTAAGGCACCGCAATCAGTCATCACGGATGGCGACCCGGCCATGCGTATAGCAATCCGCACCGTTTTTCCTGACGCACATCATCGGTTGTGTGCCTGGCATCTGCTGAGGAACTCGACTGCTAACATAAGCGACCCGAGATTCACACAAATGTTTAGACACTGCATGCTGGCAGATATGGAAATCGAAGAGTTCGAAGCGTATTGGGAGTCAATGGTCAATGAGTGCGGTGTCAGGGAGGTTGAGTGGGTTAAGGACTTGTACACCAAAAAGCACGCTTGGGCAACCGCATACATTCGTGGTAGATTTTTTGCTAGAGTACGGACAACCTCTAGGTGCGAGTCACTACACGCCAAACTAGGGAGGTTTGTTGAGAGCAGGTACGGGGTGTTAGAATTTGTCAGAAATTTTCAAAGGTGTGTGGATTTTCTGCGTGACACCGAGGATGAGCTAGACTTTCGTTCATGGTACGGAACACCTGTGCTACAAACGGAGTTCGTTGAGCTGGAAAAGTCTGGATGGACTATGTTCACCCGCGAAATGTTTCTCAGATACCGGGATAGCCTGAAACGGTGTGTTCGTGTTAGAATATGTGAATTTGATGACAGTGACAACCCTCATGCATATACTCTTCAGAAGTATCGGAGGCCTGAGATGAATTGGAAGGTTTATAGGGACCATATCTCGAACAGATTTACTTGCAGCTGCATGCGCATGGAGTCGTTTGGCATTCCTTGTGTGCATATCCTTTCCGTTTGTGTAAGGCTAGACTTGGTGGAAATCCCTGAAAGCCTGGTGCTGCGTAGGTGGTCTAAGGCAGCCAAATTGGAGATACATAACCAATGTGGTGAGCAACACATTGTTGAACCAAGTGTGACCTATAGGACACGATTGGGTGCTTTCTCCCAGCTGTGCAAGCGTTTAGGGCGCGTTGCTTGCATGAGCGATGAAGACTTCAAGGTTTACTCAAACAAGCTTATGAGCGATGCTCTGTTCCTTGAAATAAAGTACGGCTTAAGACCATTAACGGATAATATGACAACAGCAAATGACTGCGGGGTGAAGGACCCCATTCGTGTCAGGACAAAAGGCACGGCTCGGATGAGTCAAGCAGGCGGTTCTGCGCCGAAAACGAAAAGAAAGTGCAGCACATGCGGGAAGCTCGGGCACCGGAGGACTAGATGCCCCATCGGAGGCGCGCAACCTTCAACGAGGAACAAAGAATCACTTGCTGGCAGAAATAAACGCAAGCGAACGAAGGTTACCACCTAACTTATTCCTGCATGGTCTATTTAGTATACGACGTTACCAATAAAACTAACTCTATGGAACGGTTTAATATTAATGCCATTTAAATCTCTGAACTCAACTAAACGGTGTTTTTGGAGCAGCAGTAGTTATTTCATTATTATGTTCCTGCACATATGTTTTCTAAAAATTTTAGAAAATTAGTGTGTGCGTAAATAAAATACAGTTAGTGATTAATGCACGCAGGCCATTCTCTATGTGTAAATTTTTTTATTCCCATTGAACTGTGTGTTAACATGTTACCTGTTTTGCCGGTATATACAATGCCCGACGATGGTATAGCGGCAGTCCTCGTTTTAATAAGATTAAACTCACAAGATACTACTGGGCTTTTATTAAGGCAGCGTCTTTACAAATCGTTCATGCTAATCATTGTGTGCATAAGTATGATTTAGCCACTACAATGTTCATGCTGCAAGGCGTTCCCTTATCATTGCCTAATTAGTGTCTTAACAGCTATGTGGTTTGACATGCTTGTTAATATGCAACAGGCACCCGTCGTTGTCCCAGATAATTGTCCGCCTGAAAATGCATGTCAAGCTGGATGCGACTTATGGGAACAATTTTCGCTTGCAGACCCCTGACGACGGTCGACTTAGTTGTGGGCTGTTATTCCAACTACGATGTTAAGGACGACATGTTAGCCTGAAACCGAATATTATCTGATTTCTTATGTTTGCATATAAGGATGTTGTTAATAATAAACTGGTAAATCTAATTTCTATGTTATTCGGTGGCTACAATGTTAGACTCTGCTCGTACTGACGTTTATTCATATGAACACTAGGTCAGTTGTGGTTTCTTATAATAAATTCCATAATGGACGGGATTATGCGGATTAGTTGTATTTTATGTGCTGTATTACCCATGATTTTGACGTTCTGCGTTGAGGATTCATGCATGAAGGTATTGATTTAGGTAATGTAAACCGTGATGTGTTCCCATATGGCCCCAAAAGTGACATAAATCGTGCATGAAGGTTTGCCCTTTCACCCATTTGGGTTATTTATATATTCAACGTCATAACCGGTAAACCGTTTCAGATGGGGTTTGTCCAGTTACGCAATGATCGGTGTTTCATTGGTCCACGAGTACACCGATCCAGATTCAGTATTTTAACTATATGCATTCATACCCTAATAGTTAAAAAAAAAATCATGTGAACAATTCATTAAATGCAGATATTCTAATATGGCCTATTTTTTGTTTTTGCAAACATATATAATCTGAAATTTTTTATCTATAACATTCAAAAATAAAGAAGCTTTAGCCTAAAAGAGCTGATTGTTATTGTTAAATATCATAATAGGTTACAGTTTCAAAGCAATGAAATTGAAATGTAAGAATATTAAAACTTTAGAAGAATAAAAAACCTTTAATTAGCGGCTTCTATAACAATTACAGCCGACTAAAGGGCTTTGCATCAAGGCGAGGCAAGACGGTTAGAAACACTGCCGGAGAGATAGTGCGGTACACGTTTGTTTGTAATAGGCAAGGATTTCGAGAGAAGAAATGGTTGGAAAAGGTTGATCGCAAAAGGGAGCATAAGGCTGTAACCCGATGTGGATGTTTGGCGGAGATGAGGATAAAGAGGAAAGAGGGTAGTGGGAGGTGGTATGTGTCGCGTTTTGTCGAGGAGCATAACCACGAACTTGCGTATGGGAAGCTTGTTGATTATCTGCGGTCACACAGGAAGATATCTGAGGTAGAAGTTGCTCAGCTAACAAGCATGAGAGAGATTGGGATTAGCATACCTAAGATTTATGAGTCCTTCGCAGCACAACTAGGGGGTTTTAACCTGGTAACATTCACAAAGCAAGATATGTATAATGAGATACGGAAACAGAGAGGTCTGCAAGGCGGAGACGTAAGTGCAGCTGTTAGGTACTTGGAAGGTCTGGCACGCATGGATGGGAAAATGTTTTGGCGCTACAAGTTGGGATCAGGGCAACACCTATGCAACTTGTTTTGGAGCGATGGTCGTTGTCAGGAAGATTATGCGATATTCGGCGATGTGCTAGCATTCGACGCTACCTATGGCCGCAACAAGTACAACCTACCTGTTGTAGTATTTTCCGGAGTAAACCACCACAACCAGACATGCGTATTCGGAACAGCAATGGTCTCATGCGAATCGCAGGAGTCATATATTTGGGTTCTTCGCCAGTTTCTGGAATGCATGCAAGGTAAGGCACCGCAATCAGTCATCACGGATGGCGACCCGGCCATGCGTATAGCAATCCGCACCGTTTTTCCTGACGCACATCATCGGTTGTGTGCCTGGCATCTGCTGAGGAACTCGACTGCTAACATAAGCGACCCGAGATTCACACAAATGTTTAGACACTGCATGCTGGCAGATATGGAAATCGAAGAGTTCGAAGCGTATTGGGAGTCAATGGTCAATGAGTGCGGTGTCAGGGAGGTTGAGTGGGTTAAGGACTTGTACACCAAAAAGCACGCTTGGGCAACCGCATACATTCGTGGTAGATTTTTTGCTAGAGTACGGACAACCTCTAGGTGCGAGTCACTACACGCCAAACTAGGGAGGTTTGTTGAGAGCAGGTACGGGGTGTTAGAATTTGTCAGAAATTTTCAAAGGTGTGTGGATTTTCTGCGTGACACCGAGGATGAGCTAGACTTTCGTTCATGGTACGGAACACCTGTGCTACAAACGGAGTTCGTTGAGCTGGAAAAGTCTGGATGGACTATGTTCACCCGCGAAATGTTTCTCAGATACCGGGATAGCCTGAAACGGTGTGTTCGTGTTAGAATATGTGAATTTGATGACAGTGACAACCCTCATGCATATACTCTTCAGAAGTATCGGAGGCCTGAGATGAATTGGAAGGTTTATAGGGACCATATCTCGAACAGATTTACTTGCAGCTGCATGCGCATGGAGTCGTTTGGCATTCCTTGTGTGCATATCCTTTCCGTTTGTGTAAGGCTAGACTTGGTGGAAATCCCTGAAAGCCTGGTGCTGCGTAGGTGGTCTAAGGCAGCCAAATTGGAGATACATAACCAATGTGGTGAGCAACACATTGTTGAACCAAGTGTGACCTATAGGACACGATTGGGTGCTTTCTCCCAGCTGTGCAAGCGTTTAGGGCGCGTTGCTTGCATGAGCGATGAAGACTTCAAGGTTTACTCAAACAAGCTTATGAGCGATGCTCTGTTCCTTGAAATAAAGTACGGCTTAAGACCATTAACGGATAATATGACAACAGCAAATGACTGCGGGGTGAAGGACCCCATTCGTGTCAGGACAAAAGGCACGGCTCGGATGAGTCAAGCAGGCGGTTCTGCGCCGAAAACGAAAAGAAAGTGCAGCACATGCGGGAAGCTCGGGCACCGGAGGACTAGATGCCCCATCGGAGGCGCGCAACCTTCAACGAGGAACAAAGAATCACTTGCTGGCAGAAATAAACGCAAGCGAACGAAGGTTACCACCTAACTTATTCCTGCATGGTCTATTTAGTATACGACGTTACCAATAAAACTAACTCTATGGAACGGTTTAATATTAATGCCATTTAAATCTCTGAACTCAACTAAACGGTGTTTTTGGAGCAGCAGTAGTTATTTCATTATTATGTTCCTGCACATATGTTTTCTAAAAATTTTAGAAAATTAGTGTGTGCGTAAATAAAATACAGTTAGTGATTAATGCACGCAGGCCATTCTCTATGTGTAAATTTTTTGATTCCCATTGAACTGTGTGTTAACATGTTACCTGTTTTGCCGGTATATACAATGCCCGACGATGGTATAGCGGCAGTCCTTGTTTTAATAAGATTAAACTCACAAGATACTACTGGGCTTTTATTAAGGCAGCGTCTTTACAAATCGTTCATGCTAATCATTGTGTGCATAAGTATGATTTAGCCACTACAATGTTCATGCTGCAAGGCGTTCCCTTATCATTGCCTAATTAGTGTCTTAACAGCTATGTGGTTTGACATGCTTGTTAATATGCAACAGGCACCCGTCGTTGTCCCAGATAATTGTCCGCCTGAAAATGCATGTCAAGCTGGATGCGACTTATGGGAACAATTTTCGCTTGCAGACCCCTGACGACGGTCGACTTAGTTGTGGGCTGTTATTCCAACTACGATGTTAAGGACGACATGTTAGCCTGAAACCGAATATTATCTGATTTCTTATGTTTGCATATAAGGATGTTGTTAATAATAAACTGGTAAATCTAATTTCTATGTTATTCGGTGGCTACAATGTTAGACTCTGCTCGTACTGACGTTTATTCATATGAACACTAGGTCAGTTGTGGTTTCTTATAATAAATTCCATAATGGACGGGATTATGCGGATTAGTTGTATTTTATGTGCTGTATTACCCATGATTTTGACGTTCTGCGTTGAGGATTCATGCATGAAGGTATTGATTTAGGTAATGTAAACCGTGATGTGTTCCCATATGGCCCCAAAAGTGACATAAATCGTGCATGAAGGTTTGCCCTTTCACCCATTTGGGTTATTTATATATTCAACGTCATAACCGGTAAACCGTTTCAGATGGGGTTTGTCCAGTTACGCAATGATCGGTGTTTCATTGGTCCACGAGTACACCGATCCAGATTCAGTATTTTAACTATATGCATTCATACCCTAATAGTTAAAAAAAAAATCATGTGAACAATTCATTAAATGCAGATATTCTAATATGGCCTATTTTTTGTTTTTGCAAACATATATAATCTGAAATTTTTTATCTATAACATTCAAAAATAAAGAAGCTTTAGCCTAGAAGAGCTGATTGTTATTGTTAAATATCATAATAGGTTACAGTTTCAAAGCAATGAAATTGAAATTTAAGAATATTAAAACTTTAGAAGAATAAAAAAGCTTTAATCTACCACAGCTTGCATTTACGGTAGTATTACTCTAAACAGATTAAGCTATGATTATTAATAGTGAACCAACATTTATTGTTTCCTAAATGTTATTCATATAATCAATAGTCGTATGGATGAACGAGTGTTGTGTATTTTTAATTAGATCTAAAATTTATTCCAAAACTATTTTTATGATTATCATTTCATACCATACCGTAATATTGCTTCAGAGTGGATATAGCAACAATTAGATATCATCGTTAAACCTTTTCTTAATGAAGGGGAGTAAAATCGACTGTCAGATTTTGATCCCTTTTCTTGTTCGACTACCATGTAACAAATGCAAAATGACACAGGTTCTGCTATTACTTCTAAAATAGCCATAACTTCATTCATTAATAAACTCCATACGGTTCACATAGTTTTCCTAGCAAAAGCAGGCAGCAGCCATATATAACATCAAGGGCAATGAAATTGCGATAACCTACGTACAAATATGTTTTGGCCATAGATCCCCATTCAATACCAGTAGGTGTACCTCGGGGGGTGTGGATGTTGTGCTCTAGTCTGTCGACAGGACCACTAGTATCCACACTCAAAAGTAGCCATCAAACACATATAGAACCAGACATACATGTACCACACAGTACGAAATAGAAGTTAGCCAAATTATTATGTTCCTGCACATATGTTTTCTAAAAATTTTAGAAAATTAGTGTGTGCGTAAATAAAATACAGTTAGTGATTAATGCACGCAGGCCATTCTCTATGTGTAAATTTTTTTATTCCCATTGAACTGTGTGTTAACATGTTACCTGTTTTGCCGGTATATACAATGCCCGACGATGGTATAGCGGCAGTCCTCGTTTTAATAAGATTAAACTCACAAGATACTACTGGGCTTTTATTAAGGCAGCGTCTTTACAAATCGTTCATGCTAATCATTGTGTGCATAAGTATGATTTAGCCACTACAATGTTCATGCTGCAAGGCGTTCCCTTATCATTGCCTAATTAGTGTCTTAACAGCTATGTGGTTTGACATGCTTGTTAATATGCAACAGGCACCCGTCGTTGTCCCAGATAATTGTCCGCCTGAAAATGCATGTCAAGCTGGATGCGACTTATGGGAACAATTTTCGCTTGCAGACCCCTGACGACGGTCGACTTAGTTGTGGGCTGTTATTCCAACTACGATGTTAAGGACGACATGTTAGCCTGAAACCGAATATTATCTGATTTCTTATGTTTGCATATAAGGATGTTGTTAATAATAAACTGGTAAATCTAATTTCTATGTTATTCGGTGGCTACAATGTTAGACTCTGCTCGTACTGACGTTTATTCATATGAACACTAGGTCAGTTGTGGTTTCTTATAATAAATTCCATAATGGACGGGATTATGCGGATTAGTTGTATTTTATGTGCTGTATTACCCATGATTTTGACGTTCTGCGTTGAGGATTCATGCATGAAGGTATTGATTTAGGTAATGTAAACCGTGATGTGTTCCCATATGGCCCCAAAAGTGACATAAATCGTGCATGAAGGTTTGCCCTTTCACCCATTTGGGTTATTTATATATTCAACGTCATAACCGGTAAACCGTTTCAGATGGGGTTTGTCCAGTTACCCAATGATCGGTGTTTCATTGGTCCACGAGTACACCGATCCAGATTCAGTATTTTAACTATATGCATTCATACCCTAATAGTTAAAAAAAAAATCATGTGAACAATTCATTAAATGCAGATATTCTAATATGGCCTATTTTTTGTTTTTGCAAACATATATAATCTGAAATTTTTTATCTATAACATTCAAAAATAAAGAAGCTTTAGCCTAGAAGAGCTGATTGTTATTGTTAAATATCATAATAGGTTACAGTTTCAAAGCAATGAAATTGAAATTTAAGAATATTAAAACTTTAGAAGAATAAAAAAGCTTTAATCTACCACAGCTTGCATTTACGGTAGTATTACTCTAAACAGATTAAGCTATGATTATTAATAGTGAACCAACATTTATTGTTTCCTAAATGTTATTCATATAATCAATAGTCGTATGGATGAACGAGTGTTGTGTATTTTTAATTAGATCTAAAATTTATTCCAAAACTATTTTTATGATTATCATTTCATACCATACCGTAATATTGCTTCAGAGTGGATATAGCAACAATTAGATATCATCGTTAAACCTTTTCTTAATGAAGGGGAGTAAAATCGACTGTCAGATTTTGATCCCTTTTCTTGTTCGACTACCATGTAACAAATGCAAAATGACACAGGTTCTGCTATTACTTCTAAAATAGCCATAACTTCATTCATTAATAAACTCCATACGGTTCACATAGTTTTCCTAGCAAAAGCAGGCAGCAGCCATATATAACATCAAGGGCAATGAAATTGCCATAACCTACGTACAAATATGTTTTGGCCATAGATCCCCATTCAATACCAGTAGGTGTACCTCGGGGGGTGTGGATGTTGTGCTCTAGTCTGTCGACAGGACCACTAGTATCCACACTCAAAAGTAGCCATCAAACACATATAGAACCAGACATACATGTACCACACAGTACGAAATAGAAGTTAGCCAAATAACTAATACGATTTCTACTTAGATCACAGTTTCCTGCTTGTAATCAAACGTTAATCTATAACAAAATGCAGTAGTCATTCGTGTTTCGACCAGATTTCGAAAGTTTTTCAGTCCTTCATGCGAATAACCTTCCTCCACACTGCATCTGCCTTGGAGGCCACTGTTGCCTTCACCTCGTTACAATCCAAAAGGACAATCTTTGTTGCAGTTTTCATCCTTAATTTCAACGGGTCCATCTGCTTGTAAGGAAAACATAGGGTCAAAATGCATGTACTCCTTCGTAGAGACACAACATGCTAACATAATGGAGGACGAACCTGCCAGGGAAGGTTTGAAACTTTGAATTTGCCTTCTGTTTGGATCCAGTTCAAAATCCACAGACATGAATCATCGCTGCAAATTCGGAACATGTCATTTCAATCACGAATTATGTTGGCCATGTAGAGATGAGAGGTTATAAAAGAAATCATTACCATTCCTGGTAACTTGGGACTCCATCGGGATACTTAATTGGTCCCCAAGTGGTCGGATCAGCACTAACATGGGAAAAGCTCAGCATGTTAGATTCCAGCATGAAAAACTGGGCGAGCAACAGTAGCTGCATTCAAGAAAAGCAGAGGGGGGTAAGATGGCACGGAATGATAACCGCATTCACGTCTGTAAAAGTTATGGAAAATTTGCAGTGAGGTAGAATGTTGTGCAAATTCTATTAGACTAACAATGGTTCGCATGTTCCGTTCCCTCCGCTCCTTGTGCTCTGGAGCTCTTGTCACATCTAGGCAGTAGACCCTCCCATGCTTAACGTCCACGACCATCAGGTACCAGGTGTATGTTTTTTCGCACACCGGGACCAAAACCTGTCAACACAGCAAATATTAATGCTAGGCTATAAGTTGAATGAAAAATTGTAAAAATTGGAGTTAAAGGTTACGTTAACAACGTGTTCGAGACGACTAGTTGCCGGCATCCATCTGTTCATGTATTTTCTCCTAATGACCTCGAATGGCCTCATTGCTATGACGTCATCGGCAAATAGCGAAGGTGTGTACCAAACACGAGGTGGCAGAACGCAGCAGGCTCGCATGGAGGCGCTCATGAGGATTATGTTCATAATCTGTGCACAAAGGAAAAACAACTGTGTCAGTCTTCTTATCTATCTCATCTTTCTAATATTTTCGGCACCGTCGGGTTGTACTCACGTCAACATTGGGCATATAAACCGGCGATAACGAATGGAATCCTGCTCTAGGAACTTCCAATGTTGAGAACTTGAACAGCATTTCCCTGGAATTTGGGGAACAACATTCAGTTCCATTACAACGTTATCTACAAAAAATATATTAGTCTGCTTGTAAGGAAAACATAGGGTCAAAATGCATGTACTCCTTCGTAGAGACACAACATGCTAACATAATGGAGGACGAACCTGCCAGGGAAGGTTTGAAACTTTGAATTTGCCTTCTGTTTGGATCCAGTTCAAAATCCACAGACATGAATCATCGCTGCAAATTCGGAACATGTCATTTCAATCACGAATTACGTTGGCCATGTAGAGATGAGAGGTTATAAAAGAAATCATTACCATTCCTGGTAGCTTGGGACTCCATCGGGATACTTAATTGGTCCCCAAGTGGTCGGATCAGCACTAACATGGGAAAAGCTCAGCATGTTAGATTCCAGCATGAAAAACTGGGCGAGCAACAGTAGCTGCATTCAAGAAAAGCAGAGGGGGGTAAGATGGCACGGAATGATAACCGCATTCACGTCTGTAAAAGTTATGGAAAATTTGCAGTGAGGTAGAATGTTGTGCAAATTCTATTAGACTAACAATGGTTCGCATGTTCCGTTCCCTCCGCTCCTTGTGCTCTGGAGCTCTTGTCACATCTAGGTAGTAGACCCTCCCATGCTTAACGTCCACGACCATCAGGTACCAGGTGTATGTTTTTTTGCACACCGGGACCAAAACCTGTCAACACAGCAAATATTAATGCTAGGCTATAAGTTGAATGAAAAATGGTAAAATTTGGAGTTAAAGGTTACGTTAACAACGTGTTCGAGACGACTAGTTGCCGGCATCCATCTGTTCATGTATTTTCTCCTAATGACCTCGAATGGCCTCATTGCTATGACGTCATCGGCAAACAGCGAAGGTGTGTACCAAACACGAGGTGGCAGAACGCAGCAGGCTCGCATGGAGGCGCTCATGAGGATTATGTTCATAATCTGTGCACAAAGGAAAAACAACTGTGTCAGTCTTCTTATCTATCTCATCTTTCTAATATTTTCGGCACCGTCGGGTTGTACTCACGTCAACATTGGGCATATAAACCGGCGATAACGAATGGAATCCTGCTCTAGGAACTTCCAATGTTGAGAACTTGAACAGCATTTCCCTGGAATTTGGGGAACAACATTCAGTTCCATTACAACGTTATCTACAAAAAATATATTAGGTACATTATAAAGATTCTAATAACCACAGATTATCCCTACAAATATTGATCATTTTTTCCAAAAATGTAAGCGGCCATCTTGCATTCGTCAAGTGTCAGGTCCATGTGAACGGTTGGCCTAAAAACCATTTGGAATCCCTTAAGAAGAGGCAATATAATGTTAGTTAGCCACAGCATACGATGTTCTAATAAATTAAATGCGTTATTAGTAGTATACTGAGCATTCAACGGTGGGGATTCTTGCCAGTGGAATTAGTAGAACGGGAGACTCCATTACGTTCATCATTCCATACGGTTTGAATGCACTCCCAACCCCTACAGAAGAGACATTAACATTCGCCTGGATATTCTGCTGAGTCGTTGCGGGCTTCCTACAGTCAGTCTGTTCTTCCCCAACGATATGGTTAGAATCGATTGGCTCCAGTTTTGGAATTTTCAGTGGAATGCCGCATGTTTCTGTGGGAGAGAACATCTCACATACTTTTGTTGTGCACTCAAGCTTAGACATGCTCGGTAGGTCCCTGTAAATCTGCACAGCCCCCGTTTGTTTTTTTAGTCGTTTGTTTATCAGACAAAGAAAGGCAGTTAGGTATGCTAGCAAGTGTGTAACTAACTTTTTCACAGACTCCGTCAACTGAGTCGAGTGTAATGGTCGCAGAGTGGGTGGTCCTTTTAGGCACACCAGAGCACCAGTACTGCGCAAGTGGTCGCTTTGGCTTTCCTGACCTGTCAACGCCCTTAATAGGGCGAGGAGTTGAAAGTGCCTCGTCTATGATGACGTCGTCGTCAAAACCAGGAGAGTTTGGCACGATTATGTCTAGCGACGGAGTAACAGATGACATGGCCAACCACTTTCCTTTCTCCAGGCTTTTCACTTGTTCTGCTGGTGATCCAATATCCTTAGTAACAGCTGTTAAACTTTGTCTTTGCCCTATTAGGTTGGGTTCAATCTCCGGGTAACGATCAGTTGCCATTGTGGTCTTATCTGTGGATGGTTTAGCGGCTGCTGAAGTTGGACTCGCCCCTTGGGTGGTTAGTAGTGAATGGATCTCAGTAACGGACTTCCCCGTCTGGTACGTTGGTCGCTCCAGCGCCGACATGCGACCCTCCAAAGCAACTGTCCGCGCATCGATCTTCTGTGTACTCAGTCAAGAAAGCAAAAAACACAAACATCAAACAACATCGCATTTGAATACCATTTTCGACCTAACCACCATGTTAGAATGGGTCAAATGTGGTGTTGGTATGACATGGTCACGTGGGATATTTTTGTTGCTCGGGTCAAACAATAGACATTAAAATTATTTTGGACGATAAATGGATCACCACATGTTCATTGAAACAGGGCATGTCAAATATATGTTAAGAAAGGTGGTGCCTTTGTTCCAAACCCAGGCACATTTCATAAATATGTCTTCGAACACAGTTGGACTAAAATTTCTTGGACGAAAAAAAAAACGGGTCACGTACCTCGAGCAGCTTCACTGCGAGGAGCAGTAGTCCATCATGTTGGGTCTTGGGATCTTCAGGTAGGTTTTCTCCCTGACCACCATTAGGGCTCTGTACCAAAAAAAAATGTTACACAAACATTATAACACACTCCGGTTTCGTACAAAGGTAAGAGGGTAGACCAATGTCAGAAAGACGGTTCAGTCGTACCACGTTCATCGTTAGCTCTAGATTAAGGGTCGACGTTCCATCTGCGACCGAGGCCTTGGGAAGGGTTTCCATGTCTATCGCGGGAACAACGCTGGAAAACAACGTCAAAATTGTTAGTAAATTAAACAAAGTGCTTAACCGGAGAACAAACACACTATTTTGAGAAACCCTTTAGGCCGAAGAAGGTGTAAGCTTCTGAAGACCCACAGGGGAGAAGCAACATAGACGAAGCAACATTTAACTTACGCATCATTGGTCTCAGTCTCCTGGGACTCCTCCGGCAGATTCTCCCCGTCGTCCATTATCGCCATTTGTTCGTTTAGGGTAATGTCTGCCTTTGGTAATTGGCTGGAGTACCGTGGTTACGCTTTCTTTTTGGTTGTGTGTTACACTCTTGCTTAAGCTAAGATTTGATTTTATACAGATCCCATGACTGAAGTGTTTGTGCTAACATTGATTGATGTGACCCTTTCAGGTTGACCCACCTATTTCTGTGCTACCCACCCCTTGACAATCTGTGTGGAAACACTCAATGTTCACAATATATTTCTTGATTCACTTGCAATTTTGTGTAGAGTTTGAACAGTCTAGCCTTCCACAGGTTGCCATTTCCAACGATAACATAACATAAGATCAAAAATATATAATTGTAAAACTAAATATTAAATAACAATTTTAACATTAAATTTTAATTCAGTCATTCTCATATATGCATAATGTCAAAGACATGTTTACTAAGCTAAACATTTAATAATTAAAATCTTAAGTAATGTGTTAATATAATAATATAATCAGCCATTGTTCGGTTTCGATTGGATTGGAATTTTTATGAATAGTCGATCCGAAATCCGCTCCAATTCAGCCGTATGTACAAAAATCCAATCAGATCAAATCTAAACTATTTCGGTTTAAATCGGTTCTGGTATGGGTGTAATTGTAATATCGGTTTCATTTGGATCGACTTTGATTTTAAGACCTTCGAGCAAAGCTTTTAACTGTAGGAATAAAAAAACTTTTTGCAGTTTCATTGTATTGAATTTCATCGGTTATTCACCAATTAATAAGAAAAAGATGATTTTGCTGGAAAGCTATTTGGGCCCAATTATTGGAATAAAGAGAATTTTTGACGCAATTCTGTTTAAATAAGCATTGGATAGATGTTAAACATGTTTTCCATGCAACGATAATATTAATTTATGGCTGAAGATGCAGCACCTTCGTAGGCAAATAAATATTTTGAAATATATATTTACTTTTGGTTAAATACTTAACTTGTTCAAAAAAGGAATTAATTTTACCCAAAGTCACATTTTAACAAACACATCCCTATCATTTTATTGAATGTAGTAAATTCAATATAAGCGTGGATAAATACTACAATTTCATTCGGTTCGTATTGAACACTAACAAGCCTTAATATAATTAAATTTGCAAATACAAGTAAATCGTAATTGATATTTTCAATTTTATTGAACTTTTGTTAACCGAACAAAGTATATGCATTTCACAACAAATTAAACTCTGGACGTGTCTGTCATTCAACTATTCCCTCCGCCAACCTGGCTCTCACAGAAGATAGCAACAACTTGAGTGAGAAGTTAAGAACACTGCTAACAAGGAGTGCCTTAGTGGGCCAACCCATCCCAACCCATGCAGCCAGGCGAATACAATCTGGACAAACGGGGCGGACTGGCTATAAAATCAATTGTACATGGGGGTGGAAACAGGCCGGGCCAGGTCAGGGGTTACATCTTAACAGGCCAGGCCTGTATTAGAGTATATTGGCCATAGCCTGAGCTGTTGCCTGGTACAGGTTTTTTTATGAAGATTGTGCCTGGCCTGTTATTAAATCTGGCCTGGCCTGAAGCATGTCAATAGGCCTGTTTTTTTTTAAATCATAATTAAATTTAAAAAATATTTTAATGTTTAAAGTTACAGCACATAAAATAATAAATATATGGATAACATTGATGCAAAGTACACATATCTAATTAAAGAGACAAATGGCTTAGTGGACAAAGGTATTATTATAAGAAAGCAAACCCAAGATCAAATCTTTTTACTAGCATTTCAACTAGTACAATAAAAGTCTCTATATATATATTTGCTGGCACATGCCGGCCTGACAGGCCCAAGAGCCTATTTCAAATGACTTGGCATGGCCTTTTAAATAATATAGACTTATTTAATAGCTTTAACCTTAAACTATTTCCTATCAGGCCAGACTAGACCAGGCCAAACACATGCCAGGCTGCAGGTCCCTGGCAGGCCGCCTTGCCTATTTCCACCCCTAAGCACATCTTAAAATAATTTCGCATACATGTCATCGGTTTAGGGTTGTAGAGTTAATTAAAGATAATTTCATAAACGCAACGACATAAATGAAACAACATTTGTAATAACTGGACCGGATCGCCCTATTGGGCTAGAAAAGACCAAAGCACGTTTGGTGACCTCGGTTCGGTTGCCTCTGTTATTATAATAAATACTCAAACCGCTTAAACTCTAGCAGCAGTTGACTAACTCGATGAAACCTGCCGGCGCTATGTAGTTTCCAATTTCAAAAAATGAATGCTCGCATTGTTCAACGCGGCACTGCTTGGGTCGTTCGAATAATTTACGCAACCATGTTGGGGTTCTCTTCTGTAATTATATTTGAAAATAATTTAATATATGTTATATAGCACAACTGCTTTAAGCATTGAGCCAGTGACCCACTCACCAGACCGGTTCAATAACAGGTTTGGTTTTGGCAACTTTCGGAGGAACATTAAAGAAAAGAGACTCGATTCACATATCAATATTTCAGTCGGGTTGTCAGTACGGTTGGGCTATCTTCAAATTTAACCCTTAATTGGTGGGCAATGAGCTTCAAACCAACATAATCACAACATAATATCTTACTCTAAACGGCCAAAAACCGTAACCATATATGTCATATATCTACACTAACAGCGAAACGTAACTAATTGTTTGTCCACGTTTGCCGAACTTTACTATTGAACGTAAGTCGTGTTTAACATCTTCAAATTATTTTTTCATCTTGTGTTCCTTGCTGACTCTACTTGTTATACATAGTAAGATAAAATAAGTGATACTTTAAATTAAAAAAGTTATGTTTGATGAGTAGTTTATTATCGACGTTGAAGCGATGTGTACGCCCCACATTATGAAGATGCCAGCCGAGATATTTATTAACACTTCTGGCTTGTTATACAGTTACTTGTGCTGGGTCTGGGCCATTAACGTTTTAAAGCGTTTAAATGTCTCGGGCCCAATACGTTTTTTATAACAGACTGGAACACGCCATGCCAAACAAAGGCCATGCTGCAGCTCCCTACCAGGAAGCCTTGCCAGTTTCCAACAAAATAATATTGCAGGCCTCGTTATAAATAAGTTTCCATCATAACCATTTTACTATCATGCTTACATTATCTGGTTTCTTTAGGTTAAAATTGAAATTTGCTTTCGTTACAGTAACGAAGATAACATTTGTTAGCGTAACATCACAGTTACTGCCAACATTCTCGTATTAAAAATTACGGTCCGCTTAAGTTTCATTTGTAAGCTGTACTTTAATCACCCATTTATTAAAAAAAGTTACACAGAAACAAAAAGAAACATATCCAACTAGATGTACTGTCGTTTTAAATTTATGTATACATCCAAAATCAGAGTAAATAAAAAGAAGGTAAATTTAAGGAACTAAAAAATTTACAATCAATTAATAATATTGAAGGGTTTTAAATATTAAGACACATATGTAAGGTCCGTCAAACATATACGTTATAAAACTAATATGTTCGATACACATTTATTGAATGAAATCTATCGAATTTGGCTTCATGATTCGCTGCAATAAAGAAATACATAATATAATAAATAAAAAATTGTAAGCTGTGTTTTTATTCGAATACTAATTATACATCCTGATTATTTTAGGTTAAAATTTAATTTCCGGCTTCATTAGTTTAGATGTGTTACAAATGGAAAAAAATTGTCTTTTTCGGCAATACAATTTAATAAAACTAAACCCATTGATATTCAAAGAACGGCTAATTTTTTTTTATATTGGCTAAATATATGTGTAATACATTGTTATGGGAAAATTAGGTGTTTTTTTTTATATGGTGTTTTATTCAAATCGGACGGTCCGATTTGTTTGATAAAAAAATAAACCACAAATCGGAGGGTCCGATTTGCTTGAAGAATAAAATAAACACGAAATCGGAGGGTCCGATTTGTATTTTTTATTTTTTTTAATTTGTTGAAATGGAAATCGGACGGTCCGATTTCAACATTAAAATTTTTTTTTATTTTTGAAATTACAAATCGGACCGTCCGTATTGTAATTTTAACTTTTTTGATTTTTTTTCAAACTGAAAACGGAGGGTCCGTTTTCAGCTAGCACCATATATATGTAAAATATCTCTCTTCTCCACATTGTTGTATTACTGCATCCTCTTCTCCATATAAAAAAACAAAAGTTCTTCAAAGAACCAATCTGAAAATAAAAAATATTACTTTAAAAAAATCGTTGCTAACCTTTACTTTTTCTTTCGGTGGTCATATCTGTTCAGTGTAGATATAACGTTTAAAACAGTAAAACAAGGACAAACAGAAAACAGAAAGTAATATCTAAGGTTTGAAATGGGAATTAATATAAATTACCATCATCGTTACCTACAAGTTACAAGTAAATATCATTAGTAAATATCAATATGCAATTTGTTGTCACCAAATTATTTGAAATTCTGTATAATTTTTTTCTTCGAATGTATATAAATCTCGAATTGAAGTGGCTACTGTCTTCAATACAAATAACCGGATTTGAACCGAAATCCCTCCTCCTAGCACGAGTCTGTGGCCCATAAAAAAGCATGGATTTGCAACCAAACATCGTCTGCACTCACGTACCGTAGTTCCCTTTCAGGGAAATTAACTCTGATAGCCTTTACCAACCTAGTGGCCAAGGCCTGAACGCAACCAGGTACTTTTAGGGGAGCAGGAGAAGTAGGCATTAAAAGTTTCATTACACGTCAGCACATACTCTTGTATCAACTTGGCCAACACCTACATGATCCGGGAAGGGTACGTGTGTCGAATTACCAGTTTTTCTGATTAAAAGATCGTTCGTTGAACTCATGTGTTGCGAAAAAAGAACATAAAATTGATGTTGCTTAATGCTCTATGAACTGATTAGACGAGATGCAACTATGCTATGCAACTGTGCCAAATAAACATTGTAGTGTTGAACCCAACGTTTTACACCTGCAACAACTAAGCAGAGATGAAATTGTGCATACCAAAGTGTAATCTGCAAAACGATAAACAATAGATATTAAAAAAAATTTGTGGGTTACTTCCAACCGAGGAACCTGTCTGTTTGCATGCAAGTAAACTAATCGGAAAACTCATGCCTTGTAATCCGGATCAAATTATGGTGACGCCATTACAACAATTAACCGAACCTGCACCCTCAACCAATGTAGAAGAACAAAAACCGATGAGAAAGATGGAAAGCTTCCACTTTTACCCATGTTAAACAGTAATAGTCAAGCACGAAGACAAAACAGTTCAGAAATATGATGCGCTTGTCCAATGCTAACTAAGGTTTCAATGCCAAAAATATAACATAGCAGAATAATTGGCTCTTCCCCACAAAAGTGCACACAGTCGAAGATGACCCATCGGCGACCGTAATGTACAGATGGTTGCTATCTTTGGGGAGGAGCCCATTCGGTATAGGCAGACGCTGCATAAAAGGGAACATGAGGAGTGCGAGTAAGAGATAAAACAAAATCCCGTGATTAGAGTAAGAAAAAATCGCAAAGATAAGAAGCGGAGTCGACAACCTACCATCGGCCGCGACATCTCTCCGGCCGCTTTGATAACCCTAAGGCCGTCACCTTTGGCGTGAGCTTCGGCCATGTCTTCGTCAGGGCACCAACACAGTGGATGAAGGGGATATTCTGAGTTAGAAGAACCTGTTCAGAGTCGATAGCTTATGAATCAGGCGGATATCTGGTGGAGATCTTATCTAACTCATTAGATGTATTGAGAATTGCAGTACCTAGAAGAATGTGCCGTGGGCTTTTGATGAAGTCTTCTGCTAGAAGCCGATTGGTTGCCTGCCTCGTGGGACCCAAGAAGAAATTATGGTGTAGCCAGTTGCCACTCAAAATTAATAAAACAAATTTCTTTAAATGGAAATTTTTTATTTTCGGATATATGAAAAATTTTAATTTGAATTTATGTGCTTTATTAGGTTATTAGGCTAAAAAATTTGTAATGTGATTGAATTTAATAAAAAAATTACTAATAAATGAAGACATTATGTTGGTAATTTGCACTATTTATAAATTAGAATTTCCTTTTTACTCTTCTTATGTTATAAATCACCCTTTAATTAAACATAGACTACATATCCGCTCCAACTCCACAACACGTTCCCTGCAACTCTTAGCCACGTAGTAATTGTAGTCGAGGATCTCCTTCCCTGACTCTCCAACAACCGCTTGCAGGGATGATAAAGCGGCATCTTGCCTGGCCATGCGTTCATCGCGGGAGAACCTGCCGTAGGCAACAAAGTTGATTCCGTCGGGTGGGCCCACCACATGAACCACAAACCCATAGTAGCAGACGCCATGGACGGAAACGCAATCGCGGGCCTTAAACACTGGAGGCTCTGTCTTAAGGGCGTCGCATGCCCTCCGCAGCGTCTGCTCAAGGTCCTCCGTGATGACAAACTGGTCAGGACTCACGGTGGGGACAACTTCTAGACTTCGAAATGACAAAAAACAATAACAATGAGCAGACGAATTTAATTACAACCTGCATATTAAACATTAAATAAATGACTTGCTACAATTGAATTTCCCACTTGTTTTATATTTAGTTTTGGTAATTAAGTTTCGAAGTTTATAGATTATTTCATAATATTTAATTTCAATAGCAACCCTGCCCATCATCGAAGCAAAATTAGGCAGCTTTATGCTCCTATCAGAACGACACATGTGAGCCCCACATTCGCTAACTTTCCTACCGTTGGAAATATTACAGTTGCAAAATTTTAATTTCCCGTTCAAATCACAGGCACATTCCTCGTTGCCTATAAAAACCACCAAAACCAACCTCCCATCTTAAACATGCGCAACCTCTTAACCTCCCATCTATACTCTCACTTGGAATCTCAACATGGTCCGTGCCAAGAAGAAATACTATGTTGTTTTCATAGGGAGGGTCCCTGGTATCTATAGTTCCTGGCCGGACTGTCATAGGCAAGTTAACGAATTTAGCGGCAACCTCCATAAGTCTTACGAAACCTTCGATGAAGCTCGTTTGGCGTTCGAACAATTCGTATCTGCCAACCAATTACAGACTCAGCTCACTGACAATGGTTCTCTAGTGCATCCAATGCATGTGTAACATGAATAGGAACCAGACATTTCTTGTATAGTTTCACCATTCTGTAATGAATTGGAGCAGATCTTTCACCAACCCCCTGTCATGAAAGTGACACATTTGAGTTAAAAGGGTTGAAAATTTAAGGCATGTTTGGAAATCTAAAAAAATATCAACGGAAAACGACAATACAGAAGATTTAGTTGGCGAAAACCAAGTCCAAAACAGCTAAAGTGGTTCATCGGCTTCTGTATTTTCTTCATCAAATAAGAAGAATAGTTTTGAAAGGGACAATACAAAGTCAAAGGAGGTTCTTTAAACGATTCATAAAAATATATAAATTTTCAAAAAAAGGCAAGAAGAAACATTGGCATAACGATGGAAAAAACAACAAAAAAAAAACAAGAACAGAACATAAGCATACCTGAACCGGATTAGCATAGAAGACAAACATGGGTTCCAGCCAACATTGATCTCTAACTGGCATAATAAAACATAACCAAAAACCCAGCAACTTCTGATGCAACATGAAACAAACCAAATCATCAACTTATACACCCTTTTCGGGCACCAAACAACTATTTCTAAATTTATTTACCAGCACTAATCCCCTTCTTAATTAATTATTTAATATTTGTAAGGCAGTCATCAACTGATTCAAAAATATAAATGACACAAGGACAAACTTCAACGTCACTCACCTCGCCAATTGATACACACGAACTGAATGCCCTATGGCAGAACAATATCGGTTTTGCATCCACATCTCTCATCCCATACATTACGCCAGTATTCTATAACCAAAAATTTATATAAAATAAATTCAAAAAACGAATAAGCTCATTCATAACCAAAATTAGAACTTCAGGATCTCCGAATACAGGTGGTTATACTTACAGTTTTTCCAACGTCTGGGTGTGCTTCCTACACTTGTCCCACCACACTGCACACTCGATCGGTAATCGCTGACATAAACACTCGGGATTTCATCCACCAAATACAACCGACTTCCAGATCCGTCGGAAGGCATCTCTCTCAACCTCTATCAAACAGATTTCAGATTAACCAAATTTAGAGGAAGTTTGACATCAACAAAGATAAAGATCACACACCTGAATGGGAGAAGATGGGCCCCACAACTTACGTAGCAAACAACAACGGCAACCCATTTCTATCCGTATCATGCATGCAGCTGGAACTACTAGATCTGCCAGGTATTAAGTTTCAATTACAAACACTGTTAATGACAATCAATCGGCTATTTGAAACAAAATAAAATGACAAATTCAGAGAAGTTCAAAAATTCAAAAACCATGATAACAGTAACAATTACCAGGAAATTCAAAGAAAGCTACACTGGATTACACACCAAACAAAAGAAATCGTCCAAATTAATACCTAACTTGGAGCCTCCATATCTGGAGTCGAACGGGTTCGGTTCGCCGGTATGCCACTGTTGGGAGGGGATGGTCCACGCTTCATCTTCGCTGTCCGGCGCTGCTTCGACGCCGTTCTTCAACGGGACTCCCATGGGATTAGGGGCCGTCGGTTCCTGGGACTGGGAGTGGCTGTGGGGTGCTGCTTCCGCGCGACTACGACGGTTTGCGAGGGACTGGGATGACTGCGTCGGGTTGGGTATCGCGTTTAGAGAGCGGGGTTTCTAGTTTCTTCTACCATGGCTGCGCTAGGTTACGACTACTGATATTTAGGAAATCAAATGGGGGTGGGACATGGTTTTTATACCTGACCCGATCCAACATCAACAACCAGGCCCATGCCTTTTACTGCACAAAAAAACCAACTCCATGCTACCACTCTCCACTACCGCGCTGGCTTAATAGCTGCGGCTCAACTCCATAATTTAACAACACACCACAGCTGGCTCTGGCTGCCCCCCATAACAACAAATTTCTGTGGGTTTCCTGGTCACCTTTTCAATATGTTTTCAGAACACCTTGCACCCTTTTTCTATGAGTCTACACCATAATAATCCCAATAAATCTACACCCTCAACATTTTTAATGATATATCTCAAGGGTACTGCATCCTGGTTCACCAAAGATCCAAAAAAGTGGTCTGGACCACTTGAAAAGTTTCCTATAATATATGTCTTTTCAAAGGTTTTAGTTTCATCAATCATCCATGTTTCTTTGACAATTAAGTATTGCATCAAGCAATCCCCTTCCCAAATGCAACAAGATAAATAATTATAAAAATAAAATCATAAGCATAAATTTATACTAGTAATTAGTTGAATAAATACCAATACAATCTCTAACCATTATTTCACTTGATAATCTAATTTTTAACTAAAATAAAATAATAATTCAGTTTCTATCACAAAAAAATATGAGAAGAACTAATTTATTTGTGGTTGCGGGTTAGAAATTGAATTGTTAATTTTTAAATAAAGTAATATCTCACCCTAAAGGCATCTAAGGTCCCATGGTCTAGTGGTCAGGACATTGGACTCTGAATCCAGTAACCCGAGTTCAAATCTCGGTGGGACCTTTTTTTTTCATTATTATTATTTTAAGTTTTTTCAGCTCAACTCGATTGCTTCAACCTCTTAACTACGACAGTGATCATCAGTGCCAGTCTGCCAGAAGAAGAATGAGAACCACGTTGCTCATTGATCGATCTTCGTAAGGTTCGTTTCTCCATTCTCTACAAGTAACCGCAACTTCATCTGCATCTGATTTCAATTTCCTGCAGTCATAATTTTTTATTACACTATTTAGATTCCCGAAATTTCAACAGATTCTGTGTGTGTGTGTGTGTGAGAGAGAGAGAGAGAGAGAGAGAGAGATCTAAAATTTATGTGATTGTTTCTGTAAATGAATATATTTTCGTCTTGATCATTGTAGAGGCTGCAATTTCGCGTATTGATGTACATTCTTAAGCTTGTTAGTATGGGAGTTCGAAAAAGTTTTGGCGATTCCCTCAGAATTCTCTTGCATTTGTTGTTGGTGCAGATTTACTCTAGCCATGGTTGCATAACACTATTTGTTGCAGCTGAAATTCCTATCATAATAGCTGTTGCGCAATTTCGACTAAAGAAGGTTGGCTTAGTCTTGTCAATCCGGCACAACAATTTTTTTATGGCTAATTTGGACTATTGTTGATTATACTATCTTTGCATATTTCTCTTAGTTTCAGAGAGTATCCAATTTCTGATATTTTTGTTGATTATACTATCGTTGCATATTTCTCTTGGTTTCAGAGAGATAATTTAGACAAGAAACGAGTGTAGATTTTGAAGTTGAAAGTAAATGAGATGAATGTGAATGAACAAGTGGAAGTGTGGAACATAACATACAGGTCAGTTTTTTTGGCTTTACATCATCTTCTTTTCATCCATAATACTCCAATGTTCTTTCTGAAGAATGCAATAGATTTTATCCTGAGCATATGATATACATCACTTTGGTCTATGGCATCCTCTTGCGCTTGCAACTTCGTGTGGGTTGTAATGCTTTGCATGATAACTTAGATACAGGTACTTTGGATGCAAAGCTTACTGAGGAGCTACACCATTGCTCGCTTGCAATAGCATGCAGCTCTTGTGCTTCATGTATGCTCTCTTTGCCTTCTTTTTTTCGATGCTGACGCCAAGCTGCTTGTATGAAACATGCAGCCCATGTCCTCCATTGCGGGGAAAAGAACCTGCATTAACAATGCTGAATAAGCTAACAAAACGTATTTGCTTTTTCTGTTTTCAGGTAAGATGGTGGTTATTCTATGATCTTATGATATAATTCAAAACATTCTCTCAAGCACATTTCTACATACAATTGCAGTTATCAGTGATGACTCCTGTATCAGGTTGGTCCTCAAACACTTAAATTATCGCTATTAATACTATTTCTAATTTGTGGCTAACACACTTGAGGGAAAGTTGTGTCTGTATATTCACTATAAACAATCATATACAAGATGTATCACACATATATGATAAAACGATATGTAATCTAATCCTCTATAAGATAAACCACATCCACATTTATCTTAGTTATCCTATAACAGATTCTAATCTAATGCCATACATAATCACTCTACGGTTGGTCCAAGTGATTTGCCACTTATCTTATGAACTGGGGCCTTAGGCTTGAGTCTACCGAAAGAAATATTGAAATGAAATAAAGAAAATTAGTGTTCAAGACTCTTACTTTTCATACTAACCTGACCCAACCCTAATCAAATTAGCTAGAGTCTAATAGAATATGAATAATGGTGGTTTAGGCCCAAAAAATATATGATGGGATGACCTAACCAAATTCCTTAGATTCTAAACAAAAGTCATAATTTTGGATAGTTACTGCACCAGGTATTCTATTCTCTAGACTTCTGTACTAGATTGTAATGATGAATTATCAACGAGATAAAAAAAAGAAGGAAGACATATAGAGAAGCCTTGCCTGTAATAGTGACGGATCTTTTCGTTGTTTTTATTAAGGTCTTGAAATTGTGAAAAAACAAACTTCAAGTCATCAGCCATGAGAACAAAAGCTTCAACTTCTGTTATTGTTTCAATTGATCTTCTTGAAATGGGTAATTGATTTGAGGAGTTCGGATAAAAGGCCCACGTAATAAGCTCTTCTCCACAGAAGTCACCAGCCTTGAAGAAAACATTTGTTGTGGCACAAGCAAGTTGTCCGCGTATAATAAAGAGCATTTCATCAATCAGATCTCCTTTGCAAACAATTCTGCTGTTCTCTGTATAAAGGACTGGCTTTAATCTGGCACACATGGCATCCAGTAGATGTCTGTCCATGATCTCAAGGATTGGTACCTATAATAGTTTTGGTGCACTTTGAGAGTAAATTTTTATATATATTCATCTAATCAATGCTAAGTTTTAAAAACAAATCGGCATCTATCATCACTACACCGAAGACACAAAAGATATATTTAGTTGATGGGATACAAAATCAATATTTAAATTGAGCGAAGATGATTATGAATGGTACCCACTCTTCTAAGTAAATCCGAGCAGAGATGACGCTTTATGTCCATTCTGAGATCTTTAGGGAGACTGCCAATTATTCCTTCCTCCTCAACACCCCTATTTTGTTGCCACTTGTATTGTTCATACCTCCTAATTCTTTCCTTCAAAGTGTCTGGTAGCATGCGGTGGGACATCCAGCGCTCTATGTCTCTTCTTTTGAATTTCATCTCATCAAATCTTATCTCTTCGACTCTTAGGGATGTAGATTGTAGATATTTCTGTTTTAGTGTTCAACACAACCCATGAGCGCATTAGAATCTAACTCATTACCATTTTAATCTTTACTCCATCACAAGCATCATTTTACTGTCTCAACAACATAGGAAAAAGGGTAAAAAAAAGTGACTGATGAATTGCAATATCTGTGGCTACTTACGAGTGTTGTCAGTTACTTGCACAGATATATGCAAGAACTCTGTCATATATACTCCTAATAACCAAGAATTACCTGCATGATTCCTATAAGTGATGAGAACAGAATCAATCCCAATACGGCAATGAAGATAGCAAAGATATTCTCCCAAATGTAAGTACTGCATTGAAGGTTCTGCCCAAGAGAACTGCAAAATATGATAAACATTATGACTTCAGGAATGCTTTTAAGCCCAATCTTCAAATCATTGTATAAATGTATTGATTGTTAGGTATCATACAAATTGATGGATGATAAATCCATTAAAAATATTAAGAATGAAATACAGGCAAAGAAATCTATAAAATTTTCAATTCATAGAAAATGAATCTTGCTTGTGCAGTCAATTAAGATAAGAGAAAAGTTGTTCTCCACCTTAGATTGCAGAAACCCCACCAGAAGCAGAAGAAGAACTTCTGAGGAAACTCTGTAACCGATTCAACCACGCGTGATTGTAAAGCTGTTGTAAAAATACCGAAATTGAAAACTGTTGAATCTGTACTATTATCAGGATCAACATGAGCGCATGTTGAAGTGTTCAAAAGTGATAGAACATCTTGCTTGTAGTGTTGTCCACAGCTAAGGTAGGATGCAGTGGAGTATTTATTATGTTTCAAGTGTGTCTGCCAACATCGAACCTCTGATTCTACTGAAAGTAGATACCAAAAAGCTCCAATTCCCTGGTATGCAGCATGTCCATGGCGGTCATAACATGGTAACTAGGAACATAGATGAGGTGATAACAAGCAATAAAATTAACTTACATGACTTGCTAGCATGTAAATGAAAAGATTAAAGGCTGCTCCTGACCATGCTGTCTAGGTCAGTATGCCATAAGTTCTGGTTACTTCTTTGAATAACAGAGAGAGTCGCAAAACTCTTGGCACATACTGAACTATTATTGTGTACTTCAGCAAGTTCTTTGCCATGTATGGAACTGAGCAATTTGGGATTGGAATGATAGCTAAGGTGACCATCTAAGAAAACATTAGAATTGTAAAACTCCACCAAATTTTGTCTTTCACATCAAACTGAATTGAAATATTATTAGTGAGTAGTGATGCATTCAACTTTGATGCCATGATACTTCTCATAGGAAAATATTTTGCTTCCAGTAACTTAGAGGAATGTTCTCCCCTCTTTTGTTTAGGATATAAAAATCATTTCATGTGGTTAGCTATATACCTAGAGGTTCTAACGATCCCTGGTTCAGATAAAATATGGATAATGATTCACCAAAAACAAATACATCTAAATTTAGAAAGACTCAATGAGCAGAAGAGACATATACCTGTGGAAGTGGAATAATTGATAGAATGTCAATGATGAAATGAGAACCTAAGTATCTCCTCACTATAGCACTAATGTTGCCAATCAGCATACCCGTTCTAAACACATTAGTAGAAGGGGGAATGAACTTGATTCCAAACTGAAATATCATGCGAAGAATGTAGAAAAGATCAAAGAATGTGCGAAGAACACATGCGGTAATCTTTAAGTTTCTATTCAAACTAAGGCATTTTAACTCTTCATTGATCACTGGGACATAAAAGAAAAGAGGGTCCACAAAGATTGCCATCACACATGTAACCACACAAATTTTGTTCCATTTACGAAATAGAGGCCCCTGTGGGTCAAGAACTTTGATCCTAGAAGCAAAACTTTTTGTTGGTCCATCACTTGCAGGACTTGTCCCTGATTGAACTTGTCTTTCTTGAAATCCATCAATAGCAGAGTTATTCTTCTTAGCCCTCTTTTTCTGGTATCGACGCCAAGCTGCTTGTATGAAACATGCTGCCCATGTTCTCCATTGAAGGGAATAGAACCTGGAGAAACATTGTTGAATAAAGTTAGGAAGCATATTCACTTTCTTCAGTTTTCATATTTAAGATCAAACCTATTATGCCATCTTTAACGTAGTTCTGAGTCCCCTTCTTACAACTACAATTTTGAATGATGACTGCTACGTACTACTATAAGGAGGTTCATCAAATAGTTTCGGTCATCATGATTGATATTATTACTAAAGTTGTG
This sequence comes from Arachis ipaensis, assembly GCF_000816755.2. Taxonomy (NCBI): domain Eukaryota; kingdom Viridiplantae; phylum Streptophyta; class Magnoliopsida; order Fabales; family Fabaceae; genus Arachis; species Arachis ipaensis. The sequence continues at coordinate 4,421,886 of NC_029786.2, read as the reverse complement.
CCTAACATGATTGAATATCCACAATAATGTTGATTCAAGAAATTCAGAATTATTCCCTCTTCAATAAGGTTCGGTTTGATTCGCGTGAATAGCAAAAATTATGCTGGAACTGCTAAACTGTAGTAAGCCAAGTATAATATAACCAAAGTACTCTTAGAATCTAAACATAAGTCTTAGTTTTGGATGATTTCTACACCTGGTGTCCTATATGTGTTACTTGTGTAACACTTTTAAACAAGAATGTACTGATCAATGTCCAAGGTGAAAAAAAAAGGGGAAAACATTGTTAAGCCTTGCCTGAAAGTATGCTGGAGATGTTTGCTGTTTATGAGATGTCTAAGTTGGGAAGCAACAGACTTCAAGTCCTCAGCCTTGATGGCGAAGGCTTCAACTTCAGATATGGTTTCTATTGTTCTAGTTGAAATAGGTAGATTTGAGGAGGAGTTAGGATTCAAGGCCCATGTCAGGAGCTCTTCTCCACATAAGTCACCAGCCCTGAGCAAAGAGGAGTAGAAGAAACCAGGTCTTCCACTATTTGTTGTGCCACTAGTCAGGTTTCCATGCATAATGAAGAGTATTTCATCAACAGGATCTCCTTCACATACAATGCAGCTATTCTTGGTATAAAGAACTGCCTTTAGTTTATAACACAGAGCATGCAAGACCTGTCTATCTATTATGCTCTTAAATGTTGGTACCTGAAGCAATAACAATGTAAAAGTTTAATATATAATTATACAATTATATAATAATCTTGCCATTAAAACTTGACTTTTATTGTAACTACCTAATTGGATTAGGAACATATTATGAATGATACTCACTCTTCTAATTAAATCCGAGCAAAGATGATACTTTATGTCCCTTCTGAGGTCTTTAGGGAGATTTAGTATTAATGCTTCCTCATCAACACCCCTATATTCTTGCCATTTGAATTGTTCATACCTTCTAATTCTTTCCTTCAAACAGTGAGGTAGCATACGGTAGGACATCCACCATTCTATGTCCCTCCTTTTCATTTTCATCTGTTCAAATCTCATCTCCTCAACTCTTACAGTTGTAGATTGTAGATATTTCTGCAACAACATTCAACACATGAATTCATTACTTGAGTGAGGCTCAAATAATGTAGTTTGGTTCTATTGGAAGGAGAGTGGACTTTGCCCATTTCTAAAGTCCAGAACTTTTTGCCATCTTGATCATCCATCAGAAACATCATCCAAGTTTCTCAACAACAAAAGTGAGGGAAAAGAAAGAAAAAGTAAAAAAAAAAAATCATAGAAAAAGGCATACAAATAGCACTATGTATGGCTACTCACTATGGCCATGTACTGATATGATCACACTATGTGCAAGACTATCATCATTTGTATAATTTCATGTCATGTTCACAATCCTATGTCCTAACCAAGAATTACCTCCATGTTTCCAATAAGTGATGCGAACAGAACCGATCCAAAGATGGCAATGTAGATAGCAAAAACATTCTCCCAAATATAAGTACTAGACAGGAGGTTTTGCCCTAGAGAACTGCAAAATAGTAGGACAAAAATTATTGCTTTAGGAATGCATTAATTGTATACATTTTTCAAAGGTGTCATAAAAACTAATGAATGATATATTTTAGTTTCGAATGAAATTAAGAAGATAAGGATATCTAACTTAAGTTCATGGAACATGAAATATATCTGCATATGTAGGCAACAAAATAAAGGTAGTTCACCAACCTTAGATTGCACAATCCCCACCAAAAGCAAAAGAAGAACTTCTGAGGAAAATTTGTGGTTGAATCTACCACACGAGACTGTAAAGCTGGTGCAAAGATTCCAAAATTGAAAATTGTTGGATCGATGTTATTAGGATTACTGTAAGTGCAAGAAGTAGTACTATTCAAAAGTAATAGAACATCGTGTTTGTAGTATTGTCCACAGCTAAGGTAGGATTCTGTAGAGAATTTAGTATGTTTCAACTGTGTATGCCAACACCGAAGCTCTGATTCTACCGAAAATAGATACCAGAAAGATCCAACTACCTGGTATGCAACATGTTCGTGGTGGTCATAAAACTTAGCATGATGACTACGAAAATATATAAGATGATAACAAGCAACAAACACTGCTTACATGGCTGGCTAACATATAGAGAAAAAGATTATAAACAGCTCCAGTCCATGTCTGAGTCAATATCCCAGAGGTTCCTGTTACTTCTTTGAATAGTTGATAGGATCGGAGAAGTCTTGGCACATATTGAGCTATTATTGTGTACTTCAACAAGTTCTTTGCTACATATGGAACTGAACAATTTGGGATTGGAATTACGGCTAAGATGACCACCTAATAACACATTAAGATGTTAATATCATCTCGATACTACTGATGCCTTCTAGATAGCAAGTAACTTGTCATAGAAAAATAATTCACTATGAAGATAACTCAATAGGCACATAGTTCTGTTTGTTGGGTTAATTATATAGTTAGAGGCTCTAAACATTAATGAATCAGAAAAGTCCTAAATGTTTTATGCTACATAAAAAATACAAGCACTTCTGACTTGAAAAGACTGAACTAGAGGCAAATACCTGTGGAAGTGGAATAATTGATAGAATATCAATAATGAAATCTGAACGCAAGTATTTCTTCACAGTGGTAGTAGTCTCATCAATCAGCTCACCCCTTCCCAACATACATGAAGAAGGTGCAATAAACCCTGCTCTAAACTGAATTATGATCCTAAGAATGTATAAAAGATCCAAGAGTGTGCGAAGAACACAAGCAGTGATCTTTAGTTTTTCATCCAACCTAAGGCATTTCTCTGTGTCATTGATCACTGGGAGGTAAAAGAAAAGAGGGTCCACATATATTGCCATCACACATGTGATTAGAAAAATTTTGTTCCATTTCTGAAATAGTGGCCCCTGTGGATCAAGAACTTGGCTCCAAATAGTCAACTTTATGGTTGGTCCATCACTTGCTAGACTCAAACATGATTTAACTTTTGTTTTTAGAAATTTCTCACTAATGCAACCACTCTTCTCAGTTATTGCAGTTGACTCTAATCTCTGATCCTCAAACCTGCATAGAAATATCAACTCAGTAAGAAAGTAGCTTGAAATACGACTCATCTATATGTTAGTATCAACTAGTTTCCATCAACAAATATCATAAGATCAAATATCTAAGAGGCCAATTCAGAATTCACCGTCTGTATACTGTTATCCAAAGTTAAGATGATATGATGATCAAAGCTCTGGATGTAATAATGGTGTCTATGGGCTATGGACAACCTACCCCATTGTCGCTGAATAGTTAATATTCTAGATGAACAAATCAGTTATGAAATTGAACATAAGATCAGGAACTTGAACTACAAATAAAGCTGTTAATCTTGTCCTAAACTCATATTTGGCCTTACCAATTTAAACTTTTAAACTGCTTGTAATTAATTATAGTCTTGTAGTAATCTTTGTAACATCAATCATAATTGAATTTTTTTTATTTGGCAAATCAAATCATGCGGAAGAGCTTTTACTTTTTTTTTTTTCTACGAGTGAAGGAAATAAATAATTGCCACTTCACGCAGGTTGGAAAGCACTGGAAGCAAACCTTGATACATATACAGATGTAGCAGAGCTTGGTGAAGATGCATGCCCATCCTGATTTGCAAAAGCATCTAGTTCTTGTGCTTCACAAGAGGCCCTCTCAGCCTTCTTTTGCAAGTATCGACGCCATGCTGCCTGTATCATACATGCAGCCCACGTCCTCCACTGCTGGGAGAAGAACCTGGAGACACATTGCTGAATAAGGTTTTGAATTCTATCTGCTTTTTTCTAATTTTCATGTTTAAGATGGAGTTAATTAGAAGATCCTTACCCTAATAACATGAGCAAGTAGGAATAATGACCTACAATAGGGTTGGTCGTTAAACGTATTTTTCATCACTATTGATAATGTTTCTATCTTATTTCGAATGCAATTGAATTATGTTGGTTTTGTACTCATCCCTTTAATTAAGGTCTCGGGTTTAATACTCTTCAAATGCTGGTGGTGGTTTAAACAGACAATACACACACACATAGATCCACTTCAAAATCTAAACAAAGGTCATAATTTTGGATGACTTCTGCACCTTGTGTCCTATTCTCTAATACTAGACAAGAATATAAAGATGCATTATCAAGGAGAGGAAAAAGTAAAACATGTATTGTCAAGCCTTGCCTTAAAGTTTGCTCGAGTTGTTTGCTATTTATAAGATTTCGAAATTGAGATACAACAAACTTCAAGTCATCAGCCAATAGAGCAAATGCTTCAACTTCTGATATAGTGTCTACTGTTCTAGTTGAAATTGGTAATGGTAGATCTAAGGAGTTAGGACTCAAGGCCCATGTTAGAAGCTCTTCTCCACAAAAGTCACCAGCCGAGAGCAAGGATTTGACAGAACTAGATCTTCCATCATTTGCTGTGGTACTAGCAAGTTTTCCACTCATAATAAAGATCATTTCATCAATCAGATCTCCTTTGTAAACAATGTTGCTCTTCTCCGTGTAAAGGACTGGCTTCAGTCTATCACACATGCCATCCAACAACCTCTTGTCCACATTCTCAAGCATTGGCACCTGGTGTCATAAGAATATAAATGCTTAATTTATGCAAACGATATCCAGCCTTATGATTGTTGAAACAGTTATATTACTACTCCAGAAGGTTTAAAATATATGATCTATTGATGGTAAAACATACATTATGCTGATAGTTTTAATTAAAGATAATTTATAGATTGGATGAGATGATCATAGATGATACTCACTTTTTTAAGTAAGTGCAAGCAAAGATGACGCTTTATGTCCCTTCGGAGATCTTTGGGGAGGTTTGCAATTAAGTCTTCCTCCTCAAGACCCTTGTTTTCTTGCCATTTGTATTGTTCATACCTTTTAATTCTTTCCTTCAAGTTTTTTGGTAGCTTACGGTGGGATATCCACCGCTCTACATCCCTCCTCTTGAATTTAATCTCCTCAAATCTCATGTCTTCAACTTTTACAGTTGCGGATTGTAGATATTTCTGTTACAGTACAACCCATAAATCCATTACTTACAGGAAATTCAAAAACATTTCCTAATTGGTTTCTGTTTTCATTTTAGTGTTTTCTATTTCAGCATTATGTTTCGAAAAAACTGGAAAAAGTGAAAACAGGAAATGGAAAAAGAAACTAATTAGGCTTCTGGTATTGCACCGAATATATGCAAGAGCCCTATCATGTATAAGATTTCCTAACCAAGAGTTACCTGTACGTTTGCTATAAGTGAACAGAACAGAACCAGCCCAAAGATGGCTATGATGATAGCAAAGATATTCTCCCAAATATAAGTACTACACAGGAGGGTTTGCCCAAGAGCACTGTAAAATATGACAAACAAATCAAGGATATTATAAAGTTTCAGGTCAAAAAAAAGATCAGTCTTGCATGTGTAGTCAAGAAAAGAAAAGATTGTTCACCAACATTAGATTGCGCAAACCCCACCAAAAGCAGAAGAAGAACTTCTGAGTGAAGTCTGTGGTTGATTCTATCACACGAGATTGTAGAGCTGGTGTAAATATTCCAAAGTCAAAAACTGTTGGATCTATGTTGTTTTCAGTATCAATGTAAGGGCAAGAAATAGAACTATTCAGCAGTGATAGAACATCTTGCTTATAGTATTGTCCACAGCTAAGGTAGGATTCGGTAGAGAAATTAGTATGTTTCAACTGTCCCTGCCAACAGCGAACCTTCGATTCTACTGACAATAAATACCATGAAGCTCCTATTACCTGGTATGCAACATGTTCTTGGTCATCATAAAACTGTTGATGATAAATAGGACCATTGATGAGTTGATAATGAGCAATAAAATCAGCTTACATGACTTGCAACGATATAAAGAAGAAGATTATAAGCAGCTCCGAACCATGCTGTCTCAGTTAATGCCCCCCAAGTTTTTGTTTCTTCTTTGAATAACTGATAGAGTCGCAGAAGTCTTGGTACATACTGAGATATTACTGTGTACTTCAACAAATTCTTTACCATGTATGGAACTGAGCATCTTGGGATTGGAACAATAGCTAAGATGACCATCTGAGGAAAAATAAAATTAGGACTGTCAAAATTAACAGTGAATTCAATTGTTCTTCTCATCATAGGAAAGTATTGATGCCTTCTTTCTGGATATCACGGTACTTGTTGTAGGAAAATACTTTCATCTAAGGTTAACATGAAGGAATGTCTTCCTCTCTTCCATCCAGGATATAAAAATCATTTCATGGGGTTAACTATGTTTCAAGGGATTCTAACCATCAATGGTTCAGATACACTCAAAATATTTTGCTAAACTAAAGTCTTTTATTTGTTTAATGATGGCCACTGTTGTCATAGCCATGAGTTGCTGCCACTAGTTAGGTAGTTACTGCAACAAAAGTTAACATTGTTCATTTCAGCAAATTATGTAGGGTTATGATGATCACTTCTTATCATTACCCTGTCTTAACCATCTTGTATAAGTTTCTTTTGTAGATGCATGTTGTGTGTTCAAGTTATTTTTCAGAAAATTGATTTCTGCACTAATAAATACCGTAACAGCCCCAATGAGAATAATGAGGTCAGAGGAGAATGGAATAGAAGTTTCTAAGAATCATAAAGGGAAGATTCCTCCCTGCCTTTTTCATTACAGTAGCAAGAAGACAGGAGTAGTATGGGAAAAAGTGCAATTAGGAATATATTTGTAACAAACTTGCCACATGGGCCAGGGAATGAGGAAATCATGAGGAGAGTATTTGAGTAACAGAATAGAGAGTGAGTGAGCAGATTTTTGGTGTGAGTATTGGAATGGGCATCGAGAGAGGCTGGCTCTCTAATCACAGTCCTATCATTTTCCCTTTTCTGTATTTCTGCATTATCCTATATTCAATAATAGTACAGGGGTGAGATCATCTCGATCCATCCTTCTGTTTCTTCTTCCTCTGTGTGTGTGTGTGTGCACTCTAATTCGTGCAGGTACCAGTTGTTACAAATACACAACAAAGCAAGCATGCCTGAACTCTAAATTAAGAACAACATAACAAGTAAAAGATGCAGATACCTGTGGAAGTGGAATGATTGATAGAATGTCAATGAAAAAATGTGAACTTAAGTATCTTTTGATTATAGCACCAGTGTCATCAACCAGCATACCCCTTACAAATACGCGAGAAGAAGGAGCAATAAACCCAGTTCTAAACTGAAAGATGATATGAAGAACATAGAAAAGATCAAAGAATGTGCGAAGAACACATGCAGTAATCTTTAGCTTTTTATCCAAGTTAAGGCATTTCCCCCTGTCATTGATCACTGGGATGTAAAAGAAAGAGGGTCAACAGATATTGCCATCACACTTGTGATCACAAAAATTTTGTTCCATTTCTGAAGTAGTGATCCCTGTGGGTCAAGAACTTTGATCCTTGTAACCACCTTTTTTATTGGTCCATCACTTGATAGACTTACTCTTGATTTATGTTTTCTATTGTGAAATCCAACATCAGTAGAATCATTTGATGATGTTGACCTCTCATCATCAAGCCTGAACAAAAATATAAATTCAGTGAAGACATTGATTGAACACTTGGTAGCATCAACTAGCTTTCATCATTAACAAAAATCATAAGATCAAATCTCCAAGATGACAGTTATGTGGCTGAGGACTCTGTTCTCCAAAGTGAAAATAATCGGATGATCAAAGCTCATTAGTAGCGGCCATACATTGGAGTAGGCTAGGGTTTGTGTGGTAGGAAGATGTAACCCTTTGTTGTTACTTGTTAGTTAGTCTAAATGACATTTGAACAAATTTTCAGCAAACTTAGGAAGATCAAGAACTTGAACCACAAAATTAGCATTTTAAATAAAGGAAAATACTTTAACTGACAGTAAGAGTGTGGCAATAACATCAATCATAACTGAATTATTAGTTGCACTAATTTGTGTCAATTTGTCATACATCAGAGAATACCTTTTAGAAATAGGTAATATTTTTATACTTTTAGGCAAATCATTAAAAGTAACTTTCATCCTTTTATTTAATTTTTTCATGAACTTCCCAAGTGAACTAAATGAACCATTTATTTTGGGGGAAATTGTATTCACCTCCCCGCCAGTTAGGCAATATTACAATTTACACATGACACTTCCATTTTTAAAAATATACATAACCTCCAATGAGATTTAAGTTATATAATACTCTAGCATTCTTGTATTTTATAAATGTGATACTAACATCGAAAACATGATACAGACTTCCTCTAAAGATGTCATGTGTAATATCACATAATTTCAAGGAAGTTGGTGTAACTTAGCCTTTTATTATGTGATACAAGTAAATGGATGCATTTCCTGGTACTTTGACAGGAGATGAAATCTATTGGATGAATTGACAGGGGATGTAATCCATTGGATGAAAACTTGATGCATATACAGAAGAGAGCGAGTGGGGGGAATACTTGATACATACCCATCCTTACTTGTAAAAGCTTGTATGCCACGTTCTGCTTCATGTATTGCCTTCTTAATCTTCTTTTTCTGGTACTGACGCCAAGCTACTTGTATGAAACATGCAGCCCATGTCCTCCATTGATGGGAATAGAACCTGGAGATACATTGCTGAATGTGGTTAGCATATTTTTATTTTCTTATATTTTCATGCTTAAGATGGAGTTGGTTAAGATCTTTGCCATAATCTCATATTCCCCACCATTTTTTTCTACATGCAAATGCAATTATGAATGATAGCTTCTACTATATGGTTCAAATGGTGTTTTTTGCTATTGATATTATTGATAACTTGTGTGTGAGTATTGACTCATTGGTGATTCAATTACATTGGATGTTGTTTCCTTTAAAGAAAGTTGCGGATTTGATTCGTTTGAACTTTAAAAAAAAAAAATACAAAATCAAAATAAAAAAACTAGCAATGGGAAGTCTTAATCACATTGCAAACCAACTCAACTCTAGCACCATATGAGAAGACTTTAAACGATGATGGTTGTTTAGACCAAATAATAATTGATAGGGTGTTTTAAGTTCTAACCAAATTACTACCAGAATCTAAATAGAAGTTGTAGTTTTGGATTATTTCATCACCAAGTTCCCTGTTTCAACACTTCTACACCAGAATGTAAAGTTGGAGAAACGTTTATTTATTTATTTAATACTCCACCCTTTCTTGTACATTAAGTTTAATCACTCTACTTTCTACCATTGGATTAGTATAAGGCCCAAGTGATTTGGATTCCACACACTTATCCAATGGTAGAAGGAACTGAGTTGGCCTAATGTACAAGGAAAGGTGAAGAATACATGTAACACAACTATGAAAATGCAATGATGCATTATCTTATCAAGGAGGAAAAATATGAACTAATTGTCAAGCCTTGCCTGAAAGTGTGTTGGAGCTGTTTGATGTTCATAAGACGTTGAAACTGAATAGCAACAAGCTTCAAGTCATCAGCCATGAGAACAAAGGCTTCAACTCCTGTCAAAGTCTGTACTGTTCTAGTTGAAATGGGTAGATTTGAGGAGTTAGGATCCAAGGCCCATGCCAAAAGCTCTTCTCCACAAAAGTCACCAGCCTTGAGAAAACAGTTGAAGAAACTAGATCTCCCTCCATTTGTTGTTACAGAAGCAAGGCTTCCATCCATAATGAAGAGGATTTCTTCGACCGGATCTCCTTCACAAACAATGTAGCTGTCTTCTGTATAAAGGAATGGCTTCATTCTAATACACATTGCATCCAATAACTGGTTGTTCATGGCCTCAAGCATTGGCACCTAGAGAAACAAAAATATGAAATTTTCTTTTCATTACTCAGCGTAGATAATATAAGTCTAAAATATTTTTCAGAATTCATTGAATCATATATATAATACCACATCATAAAACTTGATTGACTTTTATTGTTTGAATGATTGTCAGCATAAAACATTTCCATTTTATAAATGGATGTACTCACTCTTCTAATTAACCGCAAGCAAATATGGCGCTTTATGTCCCTTCTGAGATCTTTAGGGAAGCTTCCAGTTAATGCTTCCTCCTCAACACCCCTATTTTGTTGCCATTTGTATTTATCATACCTTCTGATTCTTTCCTTCAAGGAGCTAGGTATCATTCTGTAGGACATCCAGTGCTCTACCTCCCTCCTTTTGATTTTCATCTCTTCAAATCTCATCTCTTCAACACTTATGCTTGTAGATTGTAGATATTTCTGTAACAATACATAAATTCATTACAAGTGGTGCAGCAGTTCAAAACTAGTTTAGTCAGTCTTTCTAGGTGACTGCTGTTTTCCCATGTTTAAAATCTGGTGGAGGATGACTCGTGAATTATCTATGTATGTCTGTTAGGCTATGTTTGGTTTTGAAAACAGAAAAAGATAGGATGCTAAAAACATGACATAAAAGATAGAGACACAAAAAATTAGTGTTTTGTATTTTCTTTGGTGATAAACCATATAAGTTGAAACAAATTATAAAAAGTCCAATTTATACGCATTTTCTTTCTTACACAAAATTTAGGAAAAAAATATAATAGTAAAAAAATGTAATTATGAAAAATTAATAGGGACATTGAGAGGAAAAATAATAAAATAAGTTGTGTCCTCTTACTGGTGTCTCTGTGTCTCTCTTATCAAAAAGAATACAAAATACATTAATTTAGTGTCTCAGGACATAAATGTCTGTGTCTATGTCTCACTTGCCAAACATGATTTTATGTCTCAGTGTACTGTGCTTGTAAACAAACGCAGCCTAAGACGACAAGGTCTTTTATATGATTGTAGTCCTAACTAAAAAATCACCTGCATGTTTCCTATTAGTGATGAGAACAGAACCAATCCAAAGATCGCAATAAAGATAGCAAAGATATTCTCCCAAATGTAAGTACTACCCAGGAGATTTTGCCCAAGAGAACTGCAAAATAATATAACAATCTGACTTTAGGAATGATTTTAAGTTGTCTCTTCAAATAAGAAGTAATGAATGATAAATTATAGAAACACTAGGAATGAAATTATGAACTAAAAGAATATCAAAAGTTTATAAAACATGAATATTGCATGCAAGTGAAGAACAGAAAAGTTATGTTCAGAAACCTTAAATTGCGCAAACCCCACCAAAAGCAGAAGAAGAACTTCTGAGTAAAACCTGTAGTTGATTCTACCACATGAGACTTCAGAGCTGGTGTAAATATCCCGAAATCGAAAACTGTTGGGTCTTTGCTGTTTTGAGGATCAATATCAATGTAAGGGCAAGTGTTTGAACTGTTCAAAAGTGATAAAACATCTTGTTTGTAGTGTTGTCCACAGCTAAGGTAGGACTCAGCAGAGAATTTAGTGTGCTTCAACTTTGTGTGCCAACACCGGACCTCTGATTCCACCGAAAACAGATACCAAAAAGCTCCAACTACCTGGTATGCAACATGTTCTTGGTGGTCATAAAACTGTGCTTGATAGAAGATGATACGTGTTCAGGAGAGGTAATATTTAGCAATAAAATTAGCTTACATGACTTGCTAGCATACAGAGAAGAAGATTATAAGCAGCTCCAACCCATGCCGTCTCAGTCAGTGTGCCAAAAGCGTTGGTTATTTCTTTGAGTAGTAGATAAAGCCGCAGAAGCCTTGGCACATACTGAACAATTATTGTGTACTTCAGCATATTCTGAGCCAGATATGGAAGAGTGCGTTTTGGAACTGGTATGATAGGTAAGATGATCATCTATGAACACATTAAATTTGTTAAAACTGGCATCAAATAATGTTTTTCACATCAAGCTAAACTGCAAAATATTGTTCCTGATGCCTTCATATATTTTGGATTCCATGGTACTTGTTATAGTAAAAATGTAAAATGTTTTCCTCTGAAGGTAACTAATGATATACAAAAACACACGCATTGCTAACTTAAGGATTAGTGAATGAGTAGAAGAGGCAGATACCTGTGGAAGTGGAATAATTGATAGAATGTCAATGATGAAATTTGAAGTTAAGTATCTTTTCATTATAGCAATACTGTCATCAATTAACTCACCCCTTCCGAACACTCGAGAAGAAGGGGCAATAAACCCAGTTCTAAACTGAAAGATGATACGAAGAACATATAAAAGATCAAAGAATGTGCGAAGGACACATGTGGTGATCTTCAGTGTTTCATCCAATTTGAGGCATTTTCCCTTGTCATTGATAACTGAGATGTAAAAGAAAAGAGGGTCCACAAAGATTGCCATGACACATGTGATCACAAATATTTTGTTCCATTTCTGAAGTAGTGGCTCATGTGGATTAAGAACTTTTCTCTTAGTAACCAATCTTTTGTTGAATTCATGACTAGCTGAATCATTCTTCTCAATACTCACAGATGAATCTGATCTCAAATCCTCAAGCCTGCATAGAA
>NC_029786.2:4406102-4409324 GCF_000816755.2 Arachis ipaensis | reverse complement strand
AAACCTAGTTTCCAAAAACAGCAAAAACCATAAGATAAAGCCTCTACATGGTATGCAACATTGTTTCTTGTTAGCCCGAATTCTGGATGAACAAAATCTGTGACCGAGTGAAGTCAAGATCTTGAACCACCAATATGGAAGTTAACTATATTGTTCTTTATCCAATTCTGGGACTTGCCAAAACTAGGCAACTAGGACAGAAGGTAGTCTAATTAATAATCATAATAGCATCAATCTTACTTGAAGCATGAATTGTCTCAAGTCTTGGTTGAGTCAAGTGTTTTGGCACTTATTTCCCCTTATACAAGGGATCTCAGTCTTGTGAATTGAAGAAAAACAAAAATGTTATTCGGCTATTTGTACAGCTATTAAAAATGCAGTTTTACTTCAACTTCTTGAAAGGTTTGTAATTTCTGAAAAACAGGAAGCAAAACAAAGTTAAGAGATAGAATGAGTGGGATTCGTAGTGCAGTTGCTCTAAAAAAATTGTCCAACAACTTTTAGTTGTGTCTAAAAAAGATTGTTGTAGGTGAATTTGATCATTTTTCTTAGGAAAATCATTGACATGAACATTCTCTGAGTGAAGGATATGAAAAATAAGTCAATAACGTATTTTCTATTATAAGGAAATAAAAGTGCAATAGTTTTGGCAAAACCAGGCTTTGACCAAACAAACCTTTCAAACTTCTGTTCCTTTGCAGCCATGATGATGCTTCTGCTGCTATTCTGCATTCATTAAGTGAGAAAATTTTAAGCTTTATTTTCTTTTTAAAAAAATATATGTCAATAATTTATAACTTTGAAATTGATGTTGCAAAAATATAAAACCAACCAGAAGAAGTCAACAACTTAGGTGTCAAGTCAACCTTCAAATAAAGCATCGAGAAACAAAAAAATATATATAATTAAAAAAGAAAGGAAATCTGATTCATTTCATCTTCAAGAATCATGAGCCAAAGTCCAAAACCCTATTCTGAAAAGAGTAGAAAGAGAGGGAGAAACACAAAGAAAGGGAAAGTGCCATCTGCATTTAACTTCCTTACCAGAAACCAAAGCAGATATGGTGAAAATTTTCTGAAAATAGAAAGTTCTACAGTAAATACATACAAAAAGAAAAGTAAAATGAAGGATGTAGCATTGACCGAGAAGTGGACTTTGGAGTGATGTTATTGAATACAGATCATAATCAAAAAATGGTATCTTCATATGATTTTCACGTTCATCTTTCAACATCCAACTTTCACTTTAAGATAAAATAATATCACTTGGTGGAATATGGACCAGAAGTGTGGAATTCGGTTAATTTTTTTAAAAATGGAAAAAAATTGTGTAAACCAGTATCATGGTTAATTGGTGTCTTTTTCTTTAATATGGGTTAAATTTTTTTTTTAATTTTAAATAACAAATCGGACCTCAGATTTGAGAAATTGGAGGGTTAGATTTCTATAGTGCACAAATTAGACAGTTCGATTTGTGGTGAGATAAATTTTTTGTTCTTAAGCAAATTGGAGGATCCGATTAGTATGTTTAAAAAAAATTTTAAATACTACGATATAAATCTAACCCTCAAATTTGTATTTTAAAAAAAAATTTAAAAACTACAAATTTAACCCTTAGATTTGTGGTATCCATACAAAAAACACCACTACAGTCCCAATATTAAAAATAAAAAGCGGTGGAATTCAGCTAGCTACGACAAAATATTTGTGTCTACTATTTGAAAATAATATCACGTGAAATGGGGCCTTAATTTTGGCTGCACATTGTTGATATTAGTGTTTTTCTAATTTCTACTATATCATTTATACTCAAACATCCGTGAAGAAAAATCTAATGGTGTTTCTTTCACATTAATCACATTTTTTTTATTTGTTTATCATTTTTTTTGTCAATTATCATAAAATATGTGTATAATAATGGTTGGTTTACAAATTGGTTATTGAATAGTTCTTCAATCAAAACTTGGCCTTCTTTCAACTTGGCAGAAAACTATCACCAGAAAAATTCTTAGTGCTGATTTGCTTTCATGGCATATCCATATAAAGTTGTATGAAACTTTTTCTTAACACTTTCCAGGTACAGTATTTACACACACAACTGCAACATATACTTGAAATTTATTACCACTCTCACTCTTAAGGATAACGTTTCTATAATGTTTATAAGTTCAAGACATTCTTCAGCCCTTGAACTAGCTTTCAAGGCTGAGTTATGTCCACTAAATTCTAATATAATATCAGAGCCTAACCGATTCAATATTGTTGGCTTTTAATGCTTCTGAGAGGTGAAGTCTGGTTCAGCTGGTTTCTGAGGCAGAAGTGGTAGTAACCTCTGTGTCGGAGGCGGAACTTTGTTGGTGCGTTTGCCACTTCTTATGGGTCTAAGAGCATTGGCTGCAAACTTTTGTGCATAAACTGTGGCAACAAAGCTTGGTGATGATGAGCTGCTGTTGTTGCTATATCCATCCTCCATTCCAAAAGATTGCACCTCTTCGGCTTCGCGCAACACTCTCTCTGCCTTCTTCTTCCGGTATCTTCGCCATGCTGCTTGGATGAAACATGCTGCCCATGTCTTCCATTGTAAGGAGTAGAATCTGCACACACATTGCTTAGTAATAAGGATATGTGAACCATATGTACCATACTTACTCTTGTATTCTATTTTTTTTTAAGAGTGTTAGGAACCAATAGGTTTTGTGATTTATAGTCATTAATTAGCCATTATTAGTGTTTTTTAATAGTGTGAGATTACTATGAGGAATACTAGGGGGCCAGCAATTTTGGTGTTTTGTAACCATTAATTGACCATCAATAGTGTTTTTAATGGTGTGAGATTACATCTAATGGTGGGAGATCACTCACTTTTGTTTTGATGGTTAAGTGCTGGCCAGAAAACACAAAAGTTGCTGGTCCTGGACTTTTCCTACATCTAATGGTGTGAGATTACTCATTTTTTTTGCTGGTTAAGTACTGGTCAGATTTTAATAAAAGTACTGACCCTTAGAGTTTATCATTTTTTTTTCATGTTTAGGAGTTAAGACAGAAAAGATTCTAGTAGAAATGTATCTATTGTTACAAAACATGAAAATTTAGTTGAATTATCGAGACTGCGTATCAGATATATTTTAGACATGACACTCAAATACTATTTGATGTGGAATCTTATTTTCAATCTAAATTTTTTAAATGAATTTACAAATAATAATATATTATCATTTATTAA
>NC_029786.2:4396551-4404870 GCF_000816755.2 Arachis ipaensis | reverse complement strand
GAAAGTCTCGTCTTGTGTCGTGTTTCATGTCTGTAAGTGTGATCAGCATAAGTGGTATTTAAACAAAAGGCATGGTAGTTTCTGGTGATGATTTATGCTTCTATGCACCTTATGTTCTATTATGTATAACACTTTTCCACATGAATTGAAATGATGCATGGTTATGAAGGCTTGCCTGAAAGTATGCTGGAGTTGTTTGCTGTTTATAACTCTTCGAAATTGCGAAGCAACAAACTTCAAGTCATCAGCCATGAGAGCAAAAGCTTCAACTTCAGATATGGTTTCAACAGTTCTTGTTGAAATTGGTAAACTTGGTGTGCAATTTGGATCCAAGGCCCATGTCAAAAGCTCTTCTCCACAGAAGTCACCAGCCCTCAGCTCAGAGGAGTTGAAGAAGCCTGTTCTGCCGCCATTTGTCGTGGCGGTTCTGAGGTTTCCCCGCATAATGAAGAGCATTTCGTCGACCGGATCGCCTTCGCAAACTATGTAGCTCTTCTCTGTGTAAAGAACTGGCTTCAGTCTGTCACACATTGCATCCAACAATTGTTTGTTCATGTTCTCAAACATTGGCACCTACAACAAATGAATAAGTCTAGTCATATAAATCTATCACACATTCAGCAAAGCTTTACTTTGATCGTCAATTTTAAGTATTATTTTTGTCCTTAACATTAAAGAATTATCATTTTCGTTCTCTCATTTTGAATTTGTTTATATTGTTGCCACATGGCATGCTACGTGTCGAAGGAACCACATGGACGAATAGAATGATTGACGAATTTCATTTTCAAATATTAAAAAGCGAATTTTGAAATGCTATACCTTGTGTCAAACTAAAAATAAAGAGATAACAGAGAATACAAATTTTACCAAAAGAAGAAAACAAATATAGAAAGTCACAATTTGACAAATGACAACATAAATAGAATCAAGACATTTTTTTATTTTTTATTTTTCTCTTATTATTTTTTATGTTGAGACACTTATCAAATACAACTGTAGAAAGATGAGCATTAAAATGAACTGAAAGTTAAATCATTACATACTATATAATAACATGTAATACGTTGTTATAAATAATAAAAAACGTATAATATGAGGTGGAAACTCAAGTGCAATCGACTTCACGTGAAGTTGATAATTGAGAGTCGTTAGATGATTTGACTGATTTGACTAAATTTTCATCTAGCAACTCTCAGCTATCAACTTCATGTGAAGTCGACTGCACCTGAGTTTTCACCATGATATGATTAGTTGACTGTATAAAATAGTTTGCATTATTAATTAGATGACTTCAAAAGACGAAAAAACTTACTCTTGTAAGTAATTTCAAGCAAAGATGACGCCTAATGTCTCTTCTGAGATCTTTAGGAAGGTTTCTAATCAATGCTTCCTCCTCAACACCCCTATTCTGTTGCCATTTGTACTGCAAATACCTTCTGATCCTTTCTCTTATGCAATCCGGTAGCATCCGGTGCGACATCCACCGCTCCGCGTCCCTCCTTTTGATCCTCATCTCTTCAACTCTTACAGTTGTAGATTGTAGATATTTCTACAACAACCATGTTCAACACAAATAAAGTAATGAATTCATTTCTTGAAGAAGAAGCAACAAGAAGTATTCTAGGTTTTTTTTTCTTTTGCCTTATTGATTGATATGATCTTTATTACTAATTAATAATAGTTGTAGCCAAGAATGATTTATACCTGCATGTTTCCAATGAGTGATGAGAACAGAACCAATCCAAAGATGGCAATGAGGATAGCAAATATATTCTCCCCAATGTAAGTACTACACAAGAGGTTTTGTCCAAGAGAACTACAAAATAGGACAAACATTATGACTTTATATGAATGTGTTTTTCTCTTTTTTTTTTCAAAGTTAGTGTATTATGTAATGTACCAAGTAGGGGTGCACATGGGGCCGGGTGAAGCCGGGTTCGCCGTGACCCGAATCCGACCCTAAATAATGATCGGGTCTATTTATGAGACCCTTACCCGACCCTAGACCCGATGAAATCGTGTTACTTTCGGGCCACACTTAAGCCGGGTCTAGACCGGGTGAAGCTCGGGTCTTGATCAACTTTATCACGACATTACCAAAAATTAGATTCTACATCTTTTGAACCTCTAAATTTTAAAAAATAATTATTCCATAACAATGCAACATTCGCATAATAATAATTTAGAATCTAATAATAATCATTTAAAGTTTCATAATAATAATTATATCAATTACACATTAAACATTCAAAGTTCAAAAGACAATTAAAACAAAGTTAACAACCAACACAAGATTAACATAATAATAATAATTTATAGTATCATACCAACCAATAACAACAAAATATTAAGTAGCAAACAACTACACGGGTCTAACGGGCCGGGGCCGGGTGACCCGAGACTTGGCCCGAACCCGATTTAATAAATAACCGGGACCATCTATTGAAACCTCGGATCTGACCGGGTCATAACGAAGCCGGGCCAAATTAGCCCCGAAATCATTGGGTCCGGTCCGAGTCTTCGAGCCGGACCGGATCTTGTGCACCCCTAGTACCAAGTTTATGTTAGAATTCTCCCTTCAGATAAATATGTGCAAATTTTTCATGAAAATTAGGTCATTAACACTAACACTAAATAATGATAAATCCACAATATTAAAACAAACAAGGATATAACAAAGTGTTAGTTAGAGGTAATAGGTTATTTGGTTTTCTACTATATTCCTTTGAACTCCATTTAAGAATTTATTACTGGCTAATAGGTTGTTGCATACACAGGATCGGATTCGAACTTTCAACACTTGTTTAAGCCAACGGATGCTGACCAACCCAAGTTGGTTAGAGTGTAATAGATTATTTGATAAGTATATAGATACAATAACTAACATTTCTGTGTACTTATTTATGACTTACCACCGTAGGATAGAATGCGACTCTCATTTTATCCTAAGATGATAAGATAATAATGAGTCTTAAATAAGTACACACAAAATGAATTACAGAAACATTTCTTTTACCGACCTTAAGTTGCGAAAACCCCACCAAAAACAGAAGAAGAACTTCTGAGGAAAATCTGTACTTGATCCTACAATATGAGCCATTAGAGCCTGAGTATATATTCCAAAATTGAAAACATTTTGATCTTTTATGTCATCAGGGTTCTCAAGCTGGCAATAATTATCCTTGCTCAAAAGTAATTGAACTTGTGGATTATTGTTGGCCATTCCACCACAGCTAAGGTATACATAACTGGAGTAATTATGAAATTTCACCACCTTGTGCCAACACCTAACCTCTGCTTCTATTGAGAACAAGTACCAGAAAGCTCCAACCACCTAGTATGAATCATGAAACTTAGCATGACATATTAATGAACACAAAGAAAATAATGAGTATAGTACTATCATTTTAACATAGATTTTAGGGCAAATTTCATTAACCTGTCCTAAGTTTTAGTGAACTTATTCATTGTTTATATCCTGAATTATCCTTTACAGAGAACTAGTGTTATGTTTATATTTTAAAATAATGTAAGGATATTTTGTGCATTATTATTATTATTATTTAAATCTTAGGAGAGATCAATGTTTGTTTTAGAAAATGAAAATGTCAATTTGAATTTTCAAAATTTTGTGGCTCGAAATCAAGTTTGAATTGAATACATATTTTAACTATGTTACTAATGAATCTGATATGCAAAGATATAACAAATTCAATAATTCATATTATTAACCATTAGAAATTCCAACTATCTTTTTACTTTTGAATTTGGTGAAAAAATACTGAGTGCATTTGTTTCTTATAGTATTAAGCTTGATGTATTGTGTCTAATTAAAAATGTTGTTAAACGTTTCTATAAATAAAATTGTTTTCAAAAGAAAAAGAAAAATGAAAGAAATTTTTATCCGTTATTAATATTGCATTTTTTTTATTTTTGATATTGGGTTGAAAATGGTGTTTTTTTGGATTATGGATTGTTGGGGTGTTAATTTTAAACATGACACTCAATTTTTGAGAGGTACAGAAATTGAACTATTCGATTTCTGAAATACAAAAATTGGACCTTTCAATTTCTAAAATGAGTAAAATCGAACCGTTTAATTTCTGTTTTGACAAAATTAAAAAATTTGAGGTACACAATTTTAAAAAACACTAAAAATTATAATATTTTAGTATATCACTCATATCACTTTCGTAGATAAAAAAATTAGCCTTAATGCATTTACCAATAAAAGTAATTTAAATGCTTACTTTTTGCATCTGAGAGTTAAAATAATTTACGAATATTATTTATTAAGAAAAAATTTAAAAAAAAAAACCAAGGAAGGAAATTTCTCTAATGTGAGTAACAAATTAAAATGAACTTACATGACTTGCAAGCATATATAGAAAAAGATTATAGGCAGCACCAGCCCATGCTGTCTCAGTGAGAATACCACAAGTGCTTGTCACTTCTTTGAATAAAAGATACAACCTCAGAAGTCTTGGCACATACTGAGCTAGAATTGTGAACTTCAACATGTTCTTCACCTTGTATGGAAATGTGCTTGATGGTATTGGAAGGATAGCTAAGATGTACATCTAACACCACAATTTTCAAAATGTTAAAATCACCACAAATTATTACATCTTGAGTGAATACCCCACCCGACTCCTCACAATTATCTCGAAAGGACAACGAGGCCCCAAAAAAAAAAAAAAAAAAAACACTCAATCTGGTCTCTGATCTTTTTTTTTTTTTTGACTGATTAGTCCTGTGTAAAAAAAACAACATTCACTTTTTTTGGCACAGGGGCTAATCAGTCCGTAAAAGTAAAGCTCATGGGCCAGGTTGGGTATTTTTTTTTTGTCAAGGACATCGTTGTCTTTTGAGGTAATTGTCAGGGACTGTTTTGGATTTTTCTCTTACATTTTCTTTTACATGAAACTTAACAAACAAGTTATTTACCTGAGGAAGTGGAATAATTGATAGAATATCAATGATGAAATCTGAGCACAAGTATCTGATGACAATGGCTTTTGTGTCATGAATCAACTCACCCCTTCCAAACACACGTGAAGAAGGTGCAATAAACCCTGTTCTAAACTGAAACAAGATCCTAATAATGTAGAAAAGATCAAAGAATGTTCTAAGAGCACAAGCAACAATCTCCAATCTTTTATCCAAACTAAGGCACTTCTTCTCTTCATTGATCACAGGAATGTAGAGGAATAGAGGGTCCACAGAAATTGCCATAACACATATGATCACAAAGATTTTGTTCCATTTTTGAAGCAATGGACCTTGTGGATCAAGAACCTTGATCTTGGTACAACACTTTTTATTGGTTGATTCTTTTCCATCACTTTTATTATTAGTAGGAGTTGCACCTGGTTTTTTTATAACTTTTCTTTTGAAGAATCCATCAGTGGATAGATCATACTTTTCAATAATGCTTGTACTTGAATCTGATCTCCAATCCTCAAATCTGCATTTTTTTGAAATTTGTAGTTAACTACATTGCACAAATACAATTAGAATTGGATATGATAGGATAGACTTTGTTTTTAAACCAAAGAAATTGAATTTAATTTTGATGCACTATAAGACTAAAGTAGTTTTACACGTGCATCCAATTACGTAATGCTACATTAATAAAAATAATTACCTTTCATATTGACTACATAAATGGTCATCCAAAAGAACAGATATGATTACACGACACTGTCAGTATATCAAAATTAAAATAAAAAAATAGATAAATTTAACATCCATATACTAATACATATATCAAGACCTTTTGAGCGCTCACAATAGTAGGCGAAAATCATTAGATAATTTGACAAATTTGACTAAATTATCATCTAAAGATTTTTTATTATCAACTTCACACGAAAACAACTGCACGCGGCCTCACAATAACTCTAAATCCTTTTGTCTGATTTGACTTTATTTCTTATTAATTGTTCCAACCATCTTTTATTATAATTAAACCGATCTTTAAGTTGCTAGCACAAATTTTTCTTACCAGTTGTTCCAACCACATTAAAATCATCAGATTCATCAACTCTCCAACAATGACAATAAGATAAAAACTTTGAAAAGGCCAAGTCAATGATTGAATAGTGTGTAATGTGTTGTCCAAAGTTAAAAATGTGCTATAATTAAATCTCACTAGGTGTAGAATTTCCATATAATTAACAAAATCAGTAACTTAGGTTTAAAATGTATATTTGTTTAACTTTGAGGGACTTAAATGCAATTTTTTATTTTGGTGGGCATCTTTTCTCAATTTCTCGTGGTTGTTTGCTTTCGCCTGTATTATTGTGCTTTTTGGGTTTTGCTTCAAAAGGAATAAAAAGATAATGGGAGTGTGCAATTTAAGGGTGAAGAAGGGCTAAAATGCAAATCTAAATATTTAAGGTTGTTAAATACAATTATAATATTATTTCAGCTGTGTCGTGGTTGTTTTGCTTTTTTTTTAACTTTTTTTAAGCCCAATACTAAATGGGCTCGTCTGTGCTTTATCTTATTTTGGGGATTATTCTGGCTCCTTGTTTTGGGCTTTGAGCCCATCTTGATAACCGAAACTAAGAAAAAAATTTATTTAGTTCAATTGTTTTAAGTAATATTATATTATTTTTTCCACTCATCATACTAATTTCACCTACTAATAAATGTTTCAATTTAAAGTATAAGTAATGGAAATTTTACATTAATTGAGAATGAATTATGCAAAAAAGTATAATATAATTTTAGCTATTGTCTCCCTAGTATTACTATATTAAAAATCAGAAATTAATAAAGTTTGACATACATGAGACAAATATTTTTTTCTTTTTCATAAAAAAAAAATTAGGTGATAAATTCGTCCCTCATCAACATATCAAATTTCAGATATGCCCCAATGTTCACAATAAGAGCTTATAGAGATGAAGTCAATTATTTTTGGAGGTCAATAATAATTAAAAGAAATTAACCTTATTTTTCTTTAATTAAGTGAAAGAAACAAATAACTTTTTCCTTGTGGGAAAAAGAAAAAACTCTAGAAATATATGCAAAAAAAAAAATCAGCTTTAGAAACACAAACCTAACAAACTTTTTCTCAGTCATGATTAAGATTAGAAATTTGTACTTAGCTCAGTAGAAGAGTCCACCCTGCCAAAATAAAAACACAAATTAGAATATTCTGTCTTTGTTTTTATTCTCAATTTGGTAGGGGAACTATTTTTAAAATAATTAAAAAAGAAGGGTAGTATTGAAGTGGAACTATTTTTTAATTAGAATAAAGTTCATACCAAGATAAAATATTGAATCATACATAGAGGTGAAAATTCTCAAAAAATCACATGAATCAAACTCTTAAACTATTTTCTGGAGATAATAAAAAAAAAGTTGACAAATAAATAAATAAATAAATAAAAGAATCAGATGCTTATAATAATAATAAAATGATAAGCAAACATTCAAAACTACTTTGCATTTAGTTATTAATTATTTATTTTTCCATGTAAGTGAAAGATAATAATACTCTAATTTGCAAGAACTTGCAGGGTTTTCCCAAAGAAAAATAAAAAGAAATAGAATTAAATTGATGACACAACATAAAAGAGTATACTAATAATAATAATAAGAAAAATAATTCATGAAAAACCAAAGTAATAGCTTCTATTAATTACCATGCATTTTGCTAATTAATAATATATAATAATAAGGTTGCATGGTATAAATATGCAAAGTACCTTGTATGTAATACAAGTTCATCAAAACTCAAAGGAGCAACAAATTATGTAACACATACCTTATAGCATGAGGAACTTTGATCCTTTAATTTTTCATGAATAATTGAGAAAGAGAAGTTTTTCAAATATAGAAATTTTCCATAAGTAAAAGCAGTATATATTCACTGTTTATAGAAAGATTTCTTTGTTGGCAATTATTGTTTTCATGCAGCTATGAGAGAGAAAGAGAGAGAGAGATATGTGGAAGAAGAAGATGATAGTGATGAGTAAATTGAAGAGAAGAAGCAAAGACTTAGAAAGTGAAAATTGTTGGTCTATGAATCAATTAGTGGTTTTCTTTGACATGTACATCATAATAAAAGTTGAAATAGAAATTATCTCATGATCTACAATAATATTAAAGTTATATTAATAAAGCTAAACTAAATTGACTATATTACGTGTATGTTAAAATCAGTCACTACTATAAAATTAAATAAATGTTTGAATATAAATATATATTAAAAATAAATTAAACTTTACATGTATTTATACACAAATATATTGATGACTAATTTTAGTGTACGAATAATATTTTTTAAACTCAATAAGTTGC
>NC_029786.2:4395862-4396394 GCF_000816755.2 Arachis ipaensis | reverse complement strand
ATTCCAAATTAAATTTGCAATCATGCATAAATCATTATAATTATCAACATGATTGATATATTGATAACTGCATGAGTATGAAGTGCATCAAAGCAGAAAAAAACAATTAGGTTATATTACTATTATGCTTTATATATATCTCTTTAATCTTTAAATCATGGTCATTGAGCATGCATGGCCCCATAAGAAAAGTTGAGAAGCACCAATATGCCAATGTTTCTCCATTCCTTTTTTACTTTTCCTTTTTTTTTTTTTCTTTCTTTCTTTTTCCCCCCTTAAAACCAATTATATTGGTTGCACTCTTCAAAAAAATTCACGATGCATGTGAGGCATCAATAATTTAATTTGTTAGGTAGGGTTATTTGTAGCTTGAAGACACCATATATCCAAGTTTAATTTGTTCTTCTTTATTTTATAAGGTTTAACACTTTTATCTTATGGTGCAACACGTTTCCATTATTTATGTAACACTACATATAAAGTGACTGCAATATTTTTTACAAAATTTTTTATTCACTTAGATAAAATATTG
>NC_029786.2:4353017-4395092 GCF_000816755.2 Arachis ipaensis | reverse complement strand
CACTATCTATAAATAAATAGTACTTTATATTATATGATACAGCATCTAATTATCAAATTTATTATTCATAAGTTATTATCATGAACTCCAACAATAATTTACAAATCTAGAAAGAAATCTTTGATGCATAATGCTTTTACGTATTGTACAAACTATTTGTCACTTTATCTATTTGTTATTAAGGTGGAGCTGTAGTTTGGTCACCGAACATAATACAAAGAAAAAAGACTTAAGAAAAAGAGTAGCACTCTTTTCTAATAATAGTGTTTAAATTATTAGGAGACAATAACTATTCTAAGTACACATGTTTGTTTAAAGCAGCAGTTTTAGCTATTAAATCAACTGTTCTGTTTGTTGTCCGCTGGATGAGCACTAAAGTAGCTGTCCAATTGCGTTGGAGCATCTCTTTGATTTTGTCAAGCAGATCAGAGTCATTCATAATCATGCTGGTTGTGCTTCGCGAAACAAGAAGAAACGTATCAAGATTATCAGTTTCACATATGACCTCTTTGCACTCGCAATCCCAAGGCATAACAAGCCCTCTCCAAATAGCATGAAGCTCACAACAGATCAAGAACACTAGAAAGAGATATACTGGCAAAACAACCTTTTATCCAAATTCTCATGCTGTCTCTAATAATACATTCAAAGCCAGCTAATTGCTCATTTTCAAAAAGACTTGCATCGCAGTTCACTTTACAGACATTTATTGGAGGTGGTTCCAATTATATTGCAAAGAAAAAAGAATAATATATTTTTTGGTGGTAACAACATTAGAGAAATCTTGAGCAGCATGTTTAACTAAGTAAACAATTTTTTCCTTACTCCATGGATAATCTTGATACGAATTTAGGTAGAGCTATAGTTGTTACGCAATTACAGTGGCTATACAATTTTAGTAGTATTTAAAAATTATTATACGAATTTGTATCTATGGATAGAGAATTAAATAGAAAATGAGAGAGAATAATAGAAGAAAAATCTTTAAAATTAAGGCCAAAGAGAGAAAATAAAATTTTTTATTACATCATAAATATCCTACATTATTATATCGTACTTTTATTTTGTGCTTCGATCCATTTTGAAAAATAATCTGTTGATACCAAAAGAAATTTTACCTGTCCTGGTGCTTTCGGAAAGGGGCCGAGGATATCCAACCCCCATCTATCGAAAGGCCAGCTTACCTCTAGAGTGTGTAGCTCTTCTGCGGGTGTTGTGGATATCATGGCATGTTTTTGGCAATTGTCGCATTTTTTTACTTTGGCAAAGCAGTCTCTCTTCATTGTTGGCCAATAGTATCCTGTTCGCAATATTTTGGCGGATAATGCTCGGCCTCCAATGTGGTTACCGCATACCCCTTCATGGGTCTCCGCCATTACCGTTTCAGCTTCGTTTTTGCTTATGCATCTTAGGAGTGGTTGTGAAAATCCTCGCCTGTATAGGTTGTCTCTAACGATTGTATAGTAGCTTGCTCTTCTTCGAAAGAGTTTTTGGTTTTGTTCGTCTGTTGGGATGACTCGTGTTTTGATGTATTCGAGAAACAGTGTCCTCCAATCTTTTTCCTGTGTAATGCTCAATATGCTATTTAATTCAAAGCTTGGTTTGTCAAGTGTTAATTGTGAAAGTGTTGGCGTGTGTGATTGTGGCCTTGTTGTTGCTAACTTAGATAAAACATCGGCTCTTGTGTTTTGTTCTCTGCTCACATGTATTATTTCTAATTTATGAAATTTTGAAATAAGATCCTTTGTTATGAGCCAGTATTTCTCTAACAAAGGATCTTTTACCTGGAACTCGCCTTTGATCTGCTGGACGACGAGTAGGGAATCACAATATACAGTGAGGTGAGCTATTTGCAAATCCTGGGCGAGCTTTAGTCCGGCTAGAAGAGCTTCATATTCCACTTGGTTATTGCTTGCTGGAAAGGAGAATTGCAATGACTGCTCGGCTATGACCTGTTCGCCTTCTTTAAGTGTTACGCCGGCTCCACTTCCAGCCTTGTTTGCTGCGCCATCTACATAGAGTTTCCAGTTATGTTCTGTTTGTTTGTCCTCGGTTGTCAGCTCAGAGATAAAGTCGGCTAGTATTTGCAGTCTTGGAGTCTTCCGAGGTTGGTATTGTACGTCATATTCGGAGAGCTCAACGGACCACTTCGTTAGACGCCCAGCCAGCTCGGGCTTGGTTAGGATCTGTCGCAGTGGTTGATTTGTTCTAACTATTATAATATGGCTTTGGAAGTATTGCCTCAGTCTTCTTGCTGTTATGACCAGGGCCAATGCGAGTTATTCTATCCTTGGATACCTGGTTTCTGCTGGTTGTAGAATTCTGCTGACGAAGTACACCGGGTTTTGTGTTTTCCCTATTTCAGAAACTAGCACCGAGCTTATGGCATGGTTAGAAACTGATAAGTATAAATATAATGGTTTACCGAGCTCTGGTTTTTGAAGGATTGGTGGTGATGACAGTATTTGTTTAAGCTCTGTGAAAGATCGTTCGCATTCTTCTGTCCAGTTGAACTTTTTATTCTTGGATATTGTTTGGAAAAAAATGGTATGATCGGTTTGCTACTGCAGGTAGGAATCGTGATAGTGCGGCAACTCGTCCTGCTAGTTGTTGTACTTCTTTTATTATTTTTGGGCAGTTCATTTTGAGAATAGCTTCACATTTTTCTGGGTTTGCTTCAATTCCTCGAGGGGTTAGCATAAATCTGAGGAATTTCCCTCCTTGAACTCCGAATGCGCATTTTTCTAGGTTGAGTCTCATGTTATATGCTCGGAGCTGTTGGAAGACCTCTTCTAGGTCATCACAGTGTGATCCCTGTACCGAGATTTTTGCTACCATATCATCTACATAGATCTCCATATTCCTTCCTATTTGTTGTTGGAAGACTTTGTCCATGAGTTGCTGGTATGTTGCTCCTGCATTCTTAAGACCAAACGGCATAACTTTGTAACACAAATTTCCGTGTTCTGTTATAAAAGCTGTTTTGCTTTGATCTTCTTGGTGCATGAGGATCTGGTTGTATCCAGAGTATACATCCATGAAACTTAAAATTTTAAATCCAGAAGCATTATCTACTAGTTTATCAATGCAAGGTAAAGGATAGGCATCTTTTGGACAAGCTTTATTTAGATTTGTGAAGTCGACGCACATGCGCCATTTACCCGAATGTTTTCTTACCATTACCACATTTGAGAGCCATGTGGTGAAGCGGAGCTCTTTGATAAAGCCGGTGTTGAGAAGTTTCTTTGTCTCTTCAAGGGCTGCTTTCATTTTTTCTGCTCCGAGGTTCCTCTTTTTCTGGGCAATTGGCTTACTTGTTTTGTTTATGGAGAGCTTGTGGCAGATTATATTCGGATCTATCCCTAGCATGTCTGCTGGTGTCCAGGCAAATAAGTCGGCATTGTCTTGGAGTACTCTTATTAGCTTTGTTCTCTTTTCTCCTTCTAGAGCTCGGCCGATATAGGTAAACTGTTCGGCCTTTGTCGTCAGGAGAATCTTCTGGAGTTCGTCTATTGGTTGAGGCCTCTCCTGGAAGTCCTCCCTTGGATCCAACTCGGAGAGTGTCAGTACCTCGGTCGTGGTGTGGATCATCTTCGTCCCTTGATTAGCTCTTGGTTGTATGCTGATTTTCTTTAGGCTTGCATTGTAGCATTGCCGAGCTTGTTGATGGTATGAATGTACTGTTGCTATCTTGTTGTTTTGTACCTGAAACTTGACACACAAGTGTAATGTAGATACCACCGCTCTGAATTTATTCAGGGGGGTCGTCCGAGAATAATGTTATAAGGGCTAGGGCAGTCAACTATGATATATTGGATATCAATAGTTTTTGCTAATGGGGTGTCTCCCATGGTTATTTTTAGCCATATGTGTCCTTTTATTGGGACCCTTTCTCCGAAGAACCCAACCAGTTCTCCCGATGAGGGTTGCATGGCCTTTTCAGATAATTGCATTTTTATGAAGGTTGAATAGAATAATACATCAGTACTACTACCTGGGTCCAAAAGTACCTTTCTTACCAATAACTCTCCTGTTTGGATGGAGATCACCACTGGGTCGTCGAGGTTTGGGCCTGTTGAGGCTAGGTCGTCCTGTCCAAAGGTTATCTCTAGCTCTGTTGTGTTGTGTTTTACTGTAAGTATTGTTCCTTCGATTGCCAGCATTGCTCAGTAACTTCTTTTTCGTGCCGAGCTTGTTTCGTCCCCTCCTGCGTATCCTCATGATATGCAGTTTATGATCCCCTTGGAGGGGTCTGTTGTTGTCCATTTTCCTTTTTCTTTCTCCGTTGATCGCTCTTCTGGTTCCTTTTTGGTTTCTCCGCTTTTCCGTCCTTCGACATATTTGTCTAGGAGCCCTTGCCGAGCTAACCTTTCTAACAGGTCCTTGGCTATTACGCATTCCTCCGTCGTGTGTCCATACTTCTGATGGAAGGCACAATGCTTACTTCTGTCTACGAACCGTTGATCTTGATAGCTTCCTGCTCTAGCGGAAGGTTTGACTATTTTGGCGTTGAGGATCTCCTTGATTATGTTCTCCCTTTTTGTATTAAATCTGGTGTATGTATCGAACTTTGGTGTGAGCTTGAAGGGTTTCTTTTGGTCTTTCTTGCTCGGCGGTTTGAATGTTCTTTCTTCCTCCTTTCTGGTCGGCTGTTTGTCCGCTTTTTGTGCCTCTCGCAATTCCTCGATCTCCATTTGTCCTGCAGCTCTCTCTCAGAATTCCTCCAATGATTTGGGTTTGGTGATTGCAATTGTTTCTCTGAACTTCCCAGGCCTGAGTCCAGTTTTAAGCACGTGTAGGTGGACGTTGGGGTCTAAGTCTGGAATCCCCATGGTGGCTTCGGCAAATCGGGTTAGGTAATCTTTAAGACTCTCATGTTGTCCTTGCTTAATTGTCCTGAGGTAATCAGATCCGTGGACGTATATCCTGGAGGCGGCAAAGTAGTCGATGAAAGATCTCGCTAAGTCCTCAAAGGATGAAATTGATCCTGCAGATAATTTAGAGAACCACAGTAAAGCAGCACCATCAAGATAAGTGGGAAAAGAACGACAAAGTATAGGTTCGTTATTAGCGCCGTTAAAAAACATAATGGATTGAAATTTTTTAATGTGAGCTCGGGGGTCACCAATCCCCTTATAAGGTTCCAAAGAGTTAGGCAAAACAAAATTCTTTGGCATCTTGAAGTTTGTGATTTCTTCGGAGAAGGGGTTGTCTAGCGTCAGCTTTTCTTTTGGCGGGGTGATACTCAAGGGGTCTGAGTTTCCCAGGGCCGAGTTTTTAGAGCTACTCTCCTCGTGTTTTCCTGCATTATTCTGTGTGGAGAGCTCGGCAAGTCTGCAAACTTTTGCCTGGAGTTCGGCCATCTGGGCTAGGAGCTCGGCTTGGTTGAAGGATTGAGCTCCGTTTTCAGCCATAACTGGAAGGTCAAAAATCCCTGCACAAAAGGAAAGAGACAAGTGTAATGTGGGAGTAAAGGTGGGGTTAGATTAACTCAGGGCCCCACGTTGGGCGCCAAATATTCCGTGCGTATAGGGCCGAGGTATAACGACTCCTTCTGCCTGCTACAGTGCTCAGGTGGAAGAGGTATACGTCGGCTGAGTTGGAACACCTGCAAAAAGCACTCCGACGCTCAAGTAAGAATGTGAGTTATGAGAAAATAAGAGAAGTAAATCAGAATGAGTTCTGTGACCTGTTTTACTCCGAGGTTACCTATGTGCTTATATAGGCGTTGTTAGTGTGTTCGGTTGTCGTATCTTGCGGGATTCTCTGTAACTTCCGAGGTTATCATAATGACGTTTGGAAATGTTGGTTACGCTCCGAGCTTATCTTAGTTCATCCTGATTTGGTGGGTTTGTTATTAGGTAACGTCCTTATCCGAGGTATATGTTCGGTTTGGAGGCCGAGGTATACGCTATGTATCATAGCCCCCAAGCTTGCTTTGTTGTAAGAAAACAAAGGCGAGCTTCTGAGCTTTACCTCGGCCGAAAAATTTTTCTTCTAGTGGTAGTCCTGTCCCCCGAGCTTGCCTTGGTTTTCGTTGGGAAAGGAAGTTCGTTTGTGGCATTTAATTAGCGCTTCGTTTCCTGCACTGGAAATGATTGATGTGGAATTCATGGCTCAGCTTTCGAAGGTATTGTAACCGTTGGATGTTGATGTAATAAATAGATGGCTGAGATTGGAACGGTTATCAATGAATGTAAAAAGAAACCGTTTCGGTTTCCTTTGTAGTTTTATTACCTGGCTTGTTTTGGGTGAGCCCCCAGTTTTACTTTTTTGCTTCTTCACTTTAAGCTTTTTTCGGAGAAAAAGATGAGTAGCAAAGGTAGGTTTTGATATCTTCTGGTTTTTTCCCTTTCTTTTCTGCTCTTGTTGTTTTGTTGTCTCTTTGTAATGGAAAAGGGTAAGACTGTTGTGGTGGATGATGATCCTTGTAGCTGGGTAAGCGAGCAGGTGAAATGTTGTGTGTCCCAGTTTTGTGATGTGGAGTCGGTGAAGGCGTTGGGGTCTAATGTGTGGGTTAGGGATGGTCAGAATGTGAGGGTAGAGTTTTTACCTTGTGGTAGGGACGATCGCGTGTGTGAGAAAGTTGATGGGTGGTCCTACTTTTACTGTTACTCGTGTTTGTTTACTGAGCTCGGGGTTCGTCTTCCTTTTACCGATTTTGAGTGTGGTGTTCTATTTTGGCTGAACTGTGATCCTTTCCAGTTGCACCCTAATTCATGGGGTTTTGTTAGAGCTTTTGAGAACTTGATGGATCTCCTGGAATACCCTCCTTCCCTTGCGGTCTTCTTTTCGTTGTTTCAGACTAAGGGTGTTAGACGTGGTGTGTGGATAAACCTTAGTAGCCACCCTCGCTGCGCTGTATTTTCCCTTTATAAATCATCTTTTAAGGACTTCAAGACGATGTTTGTGAAAGTTAGGAGCGTGGAGGAGGAGTTTCCATTTTACTTAACTGAGTTTTTAGAAGAAAGGTTCCCTGTTTCCTGGTCGCCCGACCTTGTTAAGGTTCTTGATGTACATGATAGGGTGTCTGATGAGAATATTATGTTGGAGTTTCTATTAGAGGTGTCAGAATCAGCAGGGCTATTGTCTGTTGCGGAATTGTTAAAGTGGGATACCGATAAGGAAGCCGTGTTGGATTACCTAGGTAATTCGTTTTGAAAATGTCCTTTAGTGCTGTTGTGTAGTTCCGTCTGACTTGTTGTTTTTCTTTCAGCTGAGAAGGCGCTGACCATTACTACTGCTGGATTGAAGTCCTTTTTTTAGTCAGAGGAAGAAGACAGAGAAGGAGGGGTCGACGAACACAAAGAAGGATGGTGCTGCTATTCCTTCTGAGGTAAATCCTCGGCCAAAAAGAAAGAGGGCCAAGAAGGAGGACGAGATGGCTGAGAGCAAAGAGGGGGATTCACCTATTTTGCCAATCGTTGAAGCTACTTATGAATCTCAGAAGCGGCTTCATGCTTACCGTGAAGATGACAATATAAGGTCGCTGTGGTCGAGGTTTTTTCCATTTGCTACCCTTGCTGACTAGTTGTGTCGCTTTCCCGAGGACTTGAAAATGATTGACGAGGTTGGGCGAGCTGGCATCAGTCGCTTTCTTCAGGTATTTATAGTTATTTTGTTTATTGTGGTTATTTCTCTTTTTGTTATATGACTGTTGCTTTTTGGTCGTAGGTTGTAGGTGCCAGGATAGTTGCTGTGGGGAGGGCTCAAGAGCTTGCCATCGAGTTTAAGGAAAAAGAGTCTGTGAATGTTGCTGAGATGTCTGCTTCTCTTCAAGAGAAAGAGAAGACAATTGTTGAGCTATCTTCGTCTTTGAAGCAGAGGGGTATTGAATTGGATGAAGAAAAAAGACTTCACTCGTTGGTTGCTGAAGAAGTTGGTACTTTGAAGTCTGAGAATGGTCGGCTTGTTGCTCGTGTTAAGGAGCTAGAGGGTGAGGTATATGAGGGTTTTGCCCAGGGTTTCGATCGGGCTGCTGCGCAGGTCCATTTTTTGTTTCCTGATGTTGATGTCAACAAGTTGGATGCTACAAAGATTATTGTGAATGGGGAGTTGATTGATGATGAAGCTGATAAAGAGAGTGACAATTCCAGTATTGGGGATAAAATAGAATGAGGACTTTGTTAGGTTTTATGAATTTTTTTTTGTGATGTTATTTTGAAACATTGTTTGACTTTGCTCTTTGGTTTGTTAAGACTTTCCGAGTATGAAGCTCGGTTTTGTTTTTTGTTTTGATATGCATATGTATTCATATTTGTCTAGACGTCTTTTGCATAACTAATTTGGCCGCTTGTTTGAGCTGTGTTTGTTTGAATATATTTCGAGGCGAATACTTGAAAGAATAAGTACGGAAGACTGATTGTAAAAATTTTGTATATGGATAGGTATTTGAAGAAGTAGGATGTGGATAATCGCTTTGAAAAAATTAGATATGGCGTTTGGCCTCGTTAAAACCCTTTGAGTAAAACCCTACTTGAGATAAAACCTCAAATGGGAAAAAGAGTACCTTCATCCGCTTTGCATATATTATGATAGGTATTTTCTCAAGGAGGATACATTCCAGTTTCTTGATACTGGCTCTCCTAATAGGGTTTCTAGTTGGTATGCTCCTTTGCTGAGCACTTTGCTGATTCGAAATGGTCATTCCCAATTCACTGCTAGCTTCCCGCGGGCTTTGGGCTTTCTTGCCTCTTCTATTTTTCTGAGGACAAGTTCCCCACTTTCAAATATTCTGGGAACCACCTTTTTGTTATGTCGTTTTTGTAGGAGCTGTTTCATGGCTAGTTGTTTTATTGTCGCTATTTCTCTTTCTTCCTCCACGAGGTCTAGGTCGGTTGCTCTTTCTTTGTTGTTCCTGCTCCGATAATATAGTTCAGCTCGGTGGGTTGGCGTTCCGACTTCTACGGGTATGAGGGCTTCTGCGCCATACACCAATTTGAACGGGGTCTCTCCAGTTGCTGAATGAGTTGTCGTGTTGTAGCCCCATAAGAATTCTGGAACAAGGTCAGCCCATTCGCCCTTAGCGTCGTCCAATTTCTTCTTCAAGGCCTGTAAAACAACTCGGTTAGCCAATTCTACTTGGCCGTTTGTATGTGGATGTTCGACCGAGCTAAAGTGATGTTTTATATTGAAGTTTTGTAAAAATAAGGCGAGGTTTTGATCCGTAAACCGTCTTCCATTGTCAGAGATTATTTCTCTAGGTATACCATAGCGGCAAATGATGTTTTTCCATAGGAAAGATCTCACCTTTTCAGCTGTTATTCGTGCCAAAGGTTGTGCTTCGATCCATTTTGAAAAATAATCTGTTGATACCAAAAGAAATTTTACCTGTCCTGGTGCTTTCGGAAAGGGGCCGAGGATATCCAACCCCCATCTATCGAAAGGCCAGCTTACCTCTAGAGTGTGTAGCTCTTCTGCGGGTGTTGTGGATATCATGGCATGTTTTTGGCAATTGTCGCATTTTTTTACTTTGGCAAAGCAGTCTCTCTTCATTGTTGGCCAATAGTATCCTGTTCGCAATATTTTGGCGGATAATGCTCGGCCTCCAATGTGGTTACCGCATACCCCTTCATGGGTCTCCGCCATTACCGTTTCAGCTTCGTTTTTGCTTATGCATCTTAGGAGTGGTTGTGAAAATCCTCGCCTGTATAGGTTGTCTCTAACGATTGTATAGTAGCTTGCTCTTCTTCGAAAGAGTTTTTGGTTTTGTTCGTCTGTTGGGATGACTCGTGTTTTGATGTATTCGAGAAACAGTGTCCTCCAATCTTTTTCCTGTGTAATGCTCAATATGCTATTTAATTCAAAGCTTGGTTTGTCAAGTGTTAATTGTGAAAGTGTTGGCGTGTGTGATTGTGGCCTTGTTGTTGCTAACTTAGATAAAACATCGGCTCTTGTGTTTTGTTCTCTGCTCACATGTATTATTTCTAATTTATGAAATTTTGAAATAAGATCCTTTGTTATGAGCCAGTATTTCTCTAACAAAGGATCTTTTACCTGGAACTCGCCTTTGATCTGCTGGACGACGAGTAGGGAATCACAATATACAGTGAGGTGAGCTATTTGCAAATCCTGGGCGAGCTTTAGTCCGGCTAGAAGAGCTTCATATTCCACTTGGTTATTGCTTGCTGGAAAGGAGAATTGCAATGACTGCTCGGCTATGACCTGTTCGCCTTCTTTAAGTGTTACGCCGGCTCCACTTCCAGCCTTGTTTGCTGCGCCATCTACATAGAGTTTCCAGTTATGTTCTGTTTGTTTGTCCTCGGTTGTCAGCTCAGAGATAAAGTCGGCTAGTATTTGCAGTCTTGGAGTCTTCCGAGGTTGGTATTGTACGTCATATTCGGAGAGCTCAACGGACCACTTCGTTAGACGCCCAGCCAGCTCGGGCTTGGTTAGGATCTGTCGCAGTGGTTGATTTGTTCTAACTATTATAATATGGCTTTGGAAGTATTGCCTCAGTCTTCTTGCTGTTATGACCAGGGCCAATGCGAGTTATTCTATCCTTGGATACCTGGTTTCTGCTGGTTGTAGAATTCTGCTGACGAAGTACACCGGGTTTTGTGTTTTCCCTATTTCAGAAACTAGCACCGAGCTTATGGCATGGTTAGAAACTGATAAGTATAAATATAATGGTTTACCGAGCTCTGGTTTTTGAAGGATTGGTGGTGATGACAGTATTTGTTTAAGCTCTGTGAAAGATCGTTCGCATTCTTCTGTCCAGTTGAACTTTTTATTCTTGGATATTGTTTGGAAAAAAATGGTATGATCGGTTTGCTACTGCAGGTAGGAATCGTGATAGTGCGGCAACTCGTCCTGCTAGTTGTTGTACTTCTTTTATTATTTTTGGGCAGTTCATTTTGAGAATAGCTTCACATTTTTCTGGGTTTGCTTCAATTCCTCGAGGGGTTAGCATAAATCTGAGGAATTTCCCTCCTTGAACTCCGAATGCGCATTTTTCTAGGTTGAGTCTCATGTTATATGCTCGGAGCTGTTGGAAGACCTCTTCTAGGTCATCACAGTGTGATCCCTGTACCGAGATTTTTGCTACCATATCATCTACATAGATCTCCATATTCCTTCCTATTTGTTGTTGGAAGACTTTGTCCATGAGTTGCTGGTATGTTGCTCCTGCATTCTTAAGACCAAACGGCATAACTTTGTAACACAAATTTCCGTGTTCTGTTATAAAAGCTGTTTTGCTTTGATCTTCTTGGTGCATGAGGATCTGGTTGTATCCAGAGTATACATCCATGAAACTTAAAATTTTAAATCCAGAAGCATTATCTACTAGTTTATCAATGCAAGGTAAAGGATAGGCATCTTTTGGACAAGCTTTATTTAGATTTGTGAAGTCGACGCACATGCGCCATTTACCCGAATGTTTTCTTACCATTACCACATTTGAGAGCCATGTGGTGAAGCGGAGCTCTTTGATAAAGCCGGTGTTGAGAAGTTTCTTTGTCTCTTCAAGGGCTGCTTTCATTTTTTCTGCTCCGAGGTTCCTCTTTTTCTGGGCAATTGGCTTACTTGTTTTGTTTATGGAGAGCTTGTGGCAGATTATATTCGGATCTATCCCTAGCATGTCTGCTGGTGTCCAGGCAAATAAGTCGGCATTGTCTTGGAGTACTCTTATTAGCTTTGTTCTCTTTTCTCCTTCTAGAGCTCGGCCGATATAGGTAAACTGTTCGGCCTTTGTCGTCAGGAGAATCTTCTGGAGTTCGTCTATTGGTTGAGGCCTCTCCTGGAAGTCCTCCCTTGGATCCAACTCGGAGAGTGTCAGTACCTCGGTCGTGGTGTGGATCATCTTCGTCCCTTGATTAGCTCTTGGTTGTATGCTGATTTTCTTTAGGCTTGCATTGTAGCATTGCCGAGCTTGTTGATGGTATGAATGTACTGTTGCTATCTTGTTGTTTTGTACCTGAAACTTGACACACAAGTGTAATGTAGATACCACCGCTCTGAATTTATTCAGGGGGGTCGTCCGAGAATAATGTTATAAGGGCTAGGGCAGTCAACTATGATATATTGGATATCAATAGTTTTTGCTAATGGGGTGTCTCCCATGGTTATTTTTAGCCATATGTGTCCTTTTATTGGGACCCTTTCTCCGAAGAACCCAACCAGTTCTCCCGATGAGGGTTGCATGGCCTTTTCAGATAATTGCATTTTTATGAAGGTTGAATAGAATAATACATCAGTACTACTACCTGGGTCCAAAAGTACCTTTCTTACCAATAACTCTCCTGTTTGGATGGAGATCACCACTGGGTCGTCGAGGTTTGGGCCTGTTGAGGCTAGGTCGTCCTGTCCAAAGGTTATCTCTAGCTCTGTTGTGTTGTGTTTTACTGTAAGTATTGTTCCTTCGATTGCCAGCATTGCTCAGTAACTTCTTTTTCGTGCCGAGCTTGTTTCGTCCCCTCCTGCGTATCCTCATGATATGCAGTTTATGATCCCCTTGGAGGGGTCTGTTGTTGTCCATTTTCCTTTTTCTTTCTCCGTTGATCGCTCTTCTGGTTCCTTTTTGGTTTCTCCGCTTTTCCGTCCTTCGACATATTTGTCTAGGAGCCCTTGCCGAGCTAACCTTTCTAACAGGTCCTTGGCTATTACGCATTCCTCCGTCGTGTGTCCATACTTCTGATGGAAGGCACAATGCTTACTTCTGTCTACGAACCGTTGATCTTGATAGCTTCCTGCTCTAGCGGAAGGTTTGACTATTTTGGCGTTGAGGATCTCCTTGATTATGTTCTCCCTTTTTGTATTAAATCTGGTGTATGTATCGAACTTTGGTGTGAGCTTGAAGGGTTTCTTTTGGTCTTTCTTGCTCGGCGGTTTGAATGTTCTTTCTTCCTCCTTTCTGGTCGGCTGTTTGTCCGCTTTTTGTGCCTCTCGCAATTCCTCGATCTCCATTTGTCCTGCAGCTCTCTCTCAGAATTCCTCCAATGATTTGGGTTTGGTGATTGCAATTGTTTCTCTGAACTTCCCAGGCCTGAGTCCAGTTTTAAGCACGTGTAGGTGGACGTTGGGGTCTAAGTCTGGAATCCCCATGGTGGCTTCGGCAAATCGGGTTAGGTAATCTTTAAGACTCTCATGTTGTCCTTGCTTAATTGTCCTGAGGTAATCAGATCCGTGGACGTATATCCTGGAGGCGGCAAAGTAGTCGATGAAAGATCTCGCTAAGTCCTCAAAGGATGAAATTGATCCTGCAGATAATTTAGAGAACCACAGTAAAGCAGCACCATCAAGATAAGTGGGAAAAGAACGACAAAGTATAGGTTCGTTATTAGCGCCGTTAAAAAACATAATGGATTGAAATTTTTTAATGTGAGCTCGGGGGTCACCAATCCCCTTATAAGGTTCCAAAGAGTTAGGCAAAACAAAATTCTTTGGCATCTTGAAGTTTGTGATTTCTTCGGAGAAGGGGTTGTCTAGCGTCAGCTTTTCTTTTGGCGGGGTGATACTCAAGGGGTCTGAGTTTCCCAGGGCCGAGTTTTTAGAGCTACTCTCCTCGTGTTTTCCTGCATTATTCTGTGTGGAGAGCTCGGCAAGTCTGCAAACTTTTGCCTGGAGTTCGGCCATCTGGGCTAGGAGCTCGGCTTGGTTGAAGGATTGAGCTCCGTTTTCAGCCATAACTGGAAGGTCAAAAATCCCTGCACAAAAGGAAAGAGACAAGTGTAATGTGGGAGTAAAGGTGGGGTTAGATTAACTCAGGGCCCCACGTTGGGCGCCAAATATTCCGTGCGTATAGGGCCGAGGTATAACGACTCCTTCTGCCTGCTACAGTGCTCAGGTGGAAGAGGTATACGTCGGCTGAGTTGGAACACCTGCAAAAAGCACTCCGACGCTCAAGTAAGAATGTGAGTTATGAGAAAATAAGAGAAGTAAATCAGAATGAGTTCTGTGACCTGTTTTACTCCGAGGTTACCTATGTGCTTATATAGGCGTTGTTAGTGTGTTCGGTTGTCGTATCTTGCGGGATTCTCTGTAACTTCCGAGGTTATCATAATGACGTTTGGAAATGTTGGTTACGCTCCGAGCTTATCTTAGTTCATCCTGATTTGGTGGGTTTGTTATTAGGTAACGTCCTTATCCGAGGTATATGTTCGGTTTGGAGGCCGAGGTATACGCTATGTATCATAGCCCCCAAGCTTGCTTTGTTGTAAGAAAACAAAGGCGAGCTTCTGAGCTTTACCTCGGCCGAAAAATTTTTCTTCTAGTGGTAGTCCTGTCCCCCGAGCTTGCCTTGGTTTTCGTTGGGAAAGGAAGTTCGTTTGTGGCATTTAATTAGCGCTTCGTTTCCTGCACTGGAAATGATTGATGTGGAATTCATGGCTCAGCTTTCGAAGGTATTGTAACCGTTGGATGTTGATGTAATAAATAGATGGCTGAGATTGGAACGGTTATCAATGAATGTAAAAAGAAACCGTTTCGGTTTCCTTTGTAGTTTTATTACCTGGCTTGTTTTGGGTGAGCCCCCAGTTTTACTTTTTTGCTTCTTCACTTTAAGCTTTTTTCGGAGAAAAAGATGAGTAGCAAAGGTAGGTTTTGATATCTTCTGGTTTTTTCCCTTTCTTTTCTGCTCTTGTTGTTTTGTTGTCTCTTTGTAATGGAAAAGGGTAAGACTGTTGTGGTGGATGATGATCCTTGTAGCTGGGTAAGCGAGCAGGTGAAATGTTGTGTGTCCCAGTTTTGTGATGTGGAGTCGGTGAAGGCGTTGGGGTCTAATGTGTGGGTTAGGGATGGTCAGAATGTGAGGGTAGAGTTTTTACCTTGTGGTAGGGACGATCGCGTGTGTGAGAAAGTTGATGGGTGGTCCTACTTTTACTGTTACTCGTGTTTGTTTACTGAGCTCGGGGTTCGTCTTCCTTTTACCGATTTTGAGTGTGGTGTTCTATTTTGGCTGAACTGTGATCCTTTCCAGTTGCACCCTAATTCATGGGGTTTTGTTAGAGCTTTTGAGAACTTGATGGATCTCCTGGAATACCCTCCTTCCCTTGCGGTCTTCTTTTCGTTGTTTCAGACTAAGGGTGTTAGACGTGGTGTGTGGATAAACCTTAGTAGCCACCCTCGCTGCGCTGTATTTTCCCTTTATAAATCATCTTTTAAGGACTTCAAGACGATGTTTGTGAAAGTTAGGAGCGTGGAGGAGGAGTTTCCATTTTACTTAACTGAGTTTTTAGAAGAAAGGTTCCCTGTTTCCTGGTCGCCCGACCTTGTTAAGGTTCTTGATGTACATGATAGGGTGTCTGATGAGAATATTATGTTGGAGTTTCTATTAGAGGTGTCAGAATCAGCAGGGCTATTGTCTGTTGCGGAATTGTTAAAGTGGGATACCGATAAGGAAGCCGTGTTGGATTACCTAGGTAATTCGTTTTGAAAATGTCCTTTAGTGCTGTTGTGTAGTTCCGTCTGACTTGTTGTTTTTCTTTCAGCTGAGAAGGCGCTGACCATTACTACTGCTGGATTGAAGTCCTTTTTTTAGTCAGAGGAAGAAGACAGAGAAGGAGGGGTCGACGAACACAAAGAAGGATGGTGCTGCTATTCCTTCTGAGGTAAATCCTCGGCCAAAAAGAAAGAGGGCCAAGAAGGAGGACGAGATGGCTGAGAGCAAAGAGGGGGATTCACCTATTTTGCCAATCGTTGAAGCTACTTATGAATCTCAGAAGCGGCTTCATGCTTACCGTGAAGATGACAATATAAGGTCGCTGTGGTCGAGGTTTTTTCCATTTGCTACCCTTGCTGACTAGTTGTGTCGCTTTCCCGAGGACTTGAAAATGATTGACGAGGTTGGGCGAGCTGGCATCAGTCGCTTTCTTCAGGTATTTATAGTTATTTTGTTTATTGTGGTTATTTCTCTTTTTGTTATATGACTGTTGCTTTTTGGTCGTAGGTTGTAGGTGCCAGGATAGTTGCTGTGGGGAGGGCTCAAGAGCTTGCCATCGAGTTTAAGGAAAAAGAGTCTGTGAATGTTGCTGAGATGTCTGCTTCTCTTCAAGAGAAAGAGAAGACAATTGTTGAGCTATCTTCGTCTTTGAAGCAGAGGGGTATTGAATTGGATGAAGAAAAAAGACTTCACTCGTTGGTTGCTGAAGAAGTTGGTACTTTGAAGTCTGAGAATGGTCGGCTTGTTGCTCGTGTTAAGGAGCTAGAGGGTGAGGTATATGAGGGTTTTGCCCAGGGTTTCGATCGGGCTGCTGCGCAGGTCCATTTTTTGTTTCCTGATGTTGATGTCAACAAGTTGGATGCTACAAAGATTATTGTGAATGGGGAGTTGATTGATGATGAAGCTGATAAAGAGAGTGACAATTCCAGTATTGGGGATAAAATAGAATGAGGACTTTGTTAGGTTTTATGAATTTTTTTTTGTGATGTTATTTTGAAACATTGTTTGACTTTGCTCTTTGGTTTGTTAAGACTTTCCGAGTATGAAGCTCGGTTTTGTTTTTTGTTTTGATATGCATATGTATTCATATTTGTCTAGACGTCTTTTGCATAACTAATTTGGCCGCTTGTTTGAGCTGTGTTTGTTTGAATATATTTCGAGGCGAATACTTGAAAGAATAAGTACGGAAGACTGATTGTAAAAATTTTGTATATGGATAGGTATTTGAAGAAGTAGGATGTGGATAATCGCTTTGAAAAAATTAGATATGGCGTTTGGCCTCGTTAAAACCCTTTGAGTAAAACCCTACTTGAGATAAAACCTCAAATGGGAAAAAGAGTACCTTCATCCGCTTTGCATATATTATGATAGGTATTTTCTCAAGGAGGATACATTCCAGTTTCTTGATACTGGCTCTCCTAATAGGGTTTCTAGTTGGTATGCTCCTTTGCTGAGCACTTTGCTGATTCGAAATGGTCATTCCCAATTCACTGCTAGCTTCCCGCGGGCTTTGGGCTTTCTTGCCTCTTCTATTTTTCTGAGGACAAGTTCCCCACTTTCAAATATTCTGGGAACCACCTTTTTGTTATGTCGTTTTTGTAGGAGCTGTTTCATGGCTAGTTGTTTTATTGTCGCTATTTCTCTTTCTTCCTCCACGAGGTCTAGGTCGGTTGCTCTTTCTTTGTTGTTCCTGCTCCGATAATATAGTTCAGCTCGGTGGGTTGGCGTTCCGACTTCTACGGGTATGAGGGCTTCTGCGCCATACACCAATTTGAACGGGGTCTCTCCAGTTGCTGAATGAGTTGTCGTGTTGTAGCCCCATAAGAATTCTGGAACAAGGTCAGCCCATTCGCCCTTAGCGTCGTCCAATTTCTTCTTCAAGGCCTGTAAAACAACTCGGTTAGCCAATTCTACTTGGCCGTTTGTATGTGGATGTTCGACCGAGCTAAAGTGATGTTTTATATTGAAGTTTTGTAAAAATAAGGCGAGGTTTTGATCCGTAAACCGTCTTCCATTGTCAGAGATTATTTCTCTAGGTATACCATAGCGGCAAATGATGTTTTTCCATAGGAAAGATCTCACCTTTTCAGCTGTTATTCGTGCCAAAGGTTGTGCTTCGATCCATTTTGAAAAATAATCTGTTGATACCAAAAGAAATTTTACCTGTCCTGGTGCTTTCGGAAAGGGGCCGAGGATATCCAACCCCCATCTATCGAAAGGCCAGCTTACCTCTAGAGTGTGTAGCTCTTCTGCGGGTGTTGTGGATATCATGGCATGTTTTTGGCAATTGTCGCATTTTTTTACTTTGGCAAAGCAGTCTCTCTTCATTGTTGGCCAATAGTATCCTGTTCGCAATATTTTGGCGGATAATGCTCGGCCTCCAATGTGGTTACCGCATACCCCTTCATGGGTCTCCGCCATTACCGTTTCAGCTTCGTTTTTGCTTATGCATCTTAGGAGTGGTTGTGAAAATCCTCGCCTGTATAGGTTGTCTCTAACGATTGTATAGTAGCTTGCTCTTCTTCGAAAGAGTTTTTGGTTTTGTTCGTCTGTTGGGATGACTCGTGTTTTGATGTATTCGAGAAACAGTGTCCTCCAATCTTTTTCCTGTGTAATGCTCAATATGCTATTTAATTCAAAGCTTGGTTTGTCAAGTGTTAATTGTGAAAGTGTTGGCGTGTGTGATTGTGGCCTTGTTGTTGCTAACTTAGATAAAACATCGGCTCTTGTGTTTTGTTCTCTGCTCACATGTATTATTTCTAATTTATGAAATTTTGAAATA
Organism: Arachis ipaensis; assembly: GCF_000816755.2. Classification (NCBI taxonomy): domain Eukaryota; kingdom Viridiplantae; phylum Streptophyta; class Magnoliopsida; order Fabales; family Fabaceae; genus Arachis; species Arachis ipaensis. Next base: position 4,376,931 of record NC_029786.2, on the reverse strand, counting down.
AGATCCTTTGTTATGAGCCAGTATTTCTCTAACAAAGGATCTTTTACCTGGAACTCGCCTTTGATCTGCTGGACGACGAGTAGGGAATCACAATATACAGTGAGGTGAGCTATTTGCAAATCCTGGGCGAGCTTTAGTCCGGCTAGAAGAGCTTCATATTCCACTTGGTTATTGCTTGCTGGAAAGGAGAATTGCAATGACTGCTCGGCTATGACCTGTTCGCCTTCTTTAAGTGTTACGCCGGCTCCACTTCCAGCCTTGTTTGCTGCGCCATCTACATAGAGTTTCCAGTTATGTTCTGTTTGTTTGTCCTCGGTTGTCAGCTCAGAGATAAAGTCGGCTAGTATTTGCAGTCTTGGAGTCTTCCGAGGTTGGTATTGTACGTCATATTCGGAGAGCTCAACGGACCACTTCGTTAGACGCCCAGCCAGCTCGGGCTTGGTTAGGATCTGTCGCAGTGGTTGATTTGTTCTAACTATTATAATATGGCTTTGGAAGTATTGCCTCAGTCTTCTTGCTGTTATGACCAGGGCCAATGCGAGTTATTCTATCCTTGGATACCTGGTTTCTGCTGGTTGTAGAATTCTGCTGACGAAGTACACCGGGTTTTGTGTTTTCCCTATTTCAGAAACTAGCACCGAGCTTATGGCATGGTTAGAAACTGATAAGTATAAATATAATGGTTTACCGAGCTCTGGTTTTTGAAGGATTGGTGGTGATGACAGTATTTGTTTAAGCTCTGTGAAAGATCGTTCGCATTCTTCTGTCCAGTTGAACTTTTTATTCTTGGATATTGTTTGGAAAAAAATGGTATGATCGGTTTGCTACTGCAGGTAGGAATCGTGATAGTGCGGCAACTCGTCCTGCTAGTTGTTGTACTTCTTTTATTATTTTTGGGCAGTTCATTTTGAGAATAGCTTCACATTTTTCTGGGTTTGCTTCAATTCCTCGAGGGGTTAGCATAAATCTGAGGAATTTCCCTCCTTGAACTCCGAATGCGCATTTTTCTAGGTTGAGTCTCATGTTATATGCTCGGAGCTGTTGGAAGACCTCTTCTAGGTCATCACAGTGTGATCCCTGTACCGAGATTTTTGCTACCATATCATCTACATAGATCTCCATATTCCTTCCTATTTGTTGTTGGAAGACTTTGTCCATGAGTTGCTGGTATGTTGCTCCTGCATTCTTAAGACCAAACGGCATAACTTTGTAACACAAATTTCCGTGTTCTGTTATAAAAGCTGTTTTGCTTTGATCTTCTTGGTGCATGAGGATCTGGTTGTATCCAGAGTATACATCCATGAAACTTAAAATTTTAAATCCAGAAGCATTATCTACTAGTTTATCAATGCAAGGTAAAGGATAGGCATCTTTTGGACAAGCTTTATTTAGATTTGTGAAGTCGACGCACATGCGCCATTTACCCGAATGTTTTCTTACCATTACCACATTTGAGAGCCATGTGGTGAAGCGGAGCTCTTTGATAAAGCCGGTGTTGAGAAGTTTCTTTGTCTCTTCAAGGGCTGCTTTCATTTTTTCTGCTCCGAGGTTCCTCTTTTTCTGGGCAATTGGCTTACTTGTTTTGTTTATGGAGAGCTTGTGGCAGATTATATTCGGATCTATCCCTAGCATGTCTGCTGGTGTCCAGGCAAATAAGTCGGCATTGTCTTGGAGTACTCTTATTAGCTTTGTTCTCTTTTCTCCTTCTAGAGCTCGGCCGATATAGGTAAACTGTTCGGCCTTTGTCGTCAGGAGAATCTTCTGGAGTTCGTCTATTGGTTGAGGCCTCTCCTGGAAGTCCTCCCTTGGATCCAACTCGGAGAGTGTCAGTACCTCGGTCGTGGTGTGGATCATCTTCGTCCCTTGATTAGCTCTTGGTTGTATGCTGATTTTCTTTAGGCTTGCATTGTAGCATTGCCGAGCTTGTTGATGGTATGAATGTACTGTTGCTATCTTGTTGTTTTGTACCTGAAACTTGACACACAAGTGTAATGTAGATACCACCGCTCTGAATTTATTCAGGGGGGTCGTCCGAGAATAATGTTATAAGGGCTAGGGCAGTCAACTATGATATATTGGATATCAATAGTTTTTGCTAATGGGGTGTCTCCCATGGTTATTTTTAGCCATATGTGTCCTTTTATTGGGACCCTTTCTCCGAAGAACCCAACCAGTTCTCCCGATGAGGGTTGCATGGCCTTTTCAGATAATTGCATTTTTATGAAGGTTGAATAGAATAATACATCAGTACTACTACCTGGGTCCAAAAGTACCTTTCTTACCAATAACTCTCCTGTTTGGATGGAGATCACCACTGGGTCGTCGAGGTTTGGGCCTGTTGAGGCTAGGTCGTCCTGTCCAAAGGTTATCTCTAGCTCTGTTGTGTTGTGTTTTACTGTAAGTATTGTTCCTTCGATTGCCAGCATTGCTCAGTAACTTCTTTTTCGTGCCGAGCTTGTTTCGTCCCCTCCTGCGTATCCTCATGATATGCAGTTTATGATCCCCTTGGAGGGGTCTGTTGTTGTCCATTTTCCTTTTTCTTTCTCCGTTGATCGCTCTTCTGGTTCCTTTTTGGTTTCTCCGCTTTTCCGTCCTTCGACATATTTGTCTAGGAGCCCTTGCCGAGCTAACCTTTCTAACAGGTCCTTGGCTATTACGCATTCCTCCGTCGTGTGTCCATACTTCTGATGGAAGGCACAATGCTTACTTCTGTCTACGAACCGTTGATCTTGATAGCTTCCTGCTCTAGCGGAAGGTTTGACTATTTTGGCGTTGAGGATCTCCTTGATTATGTTCTCCCTTTTTGTATTAAATCTGGTGTATGTATCGAACTTTGGTGTGAGCTTGAAGGGTTTCTTTTGGTCTTTCTTGCTCGGCGGTTTGAATGTTCTTTCTTCCTCCTTTCTGGTCGGCTGTTTGTCCGCTTTTTGTGCCTCTCGCAATTCCTCGATCTCCATTTGTCCTGCAGCTCTCTCTCAGAATTCCTCCAATGATTTGGGTTTGGTGATTGCAATTGTTTCTCTGAACTTCCCAGGCCTGAGTCCAGTTTTAAGCACGTGTAGGTGGACGTTGGGGTCTAAGTCTGGAATCCCCATGGTGGCTTCGGCAAATCGGGTTAGGTAATCTTTAAGACTCTCATGTTGTCCTTGCTTAATTGTCCTGAGGTAATCAGATCCGTGGACGTATATCCTGGAGGCGGCAAAGTAGTCGATGAAAGATCTCGCTAAGTCCTCAAAGGATGAAATTGATCCTGCAGATAATTTAGAGAACCACAGTAAAGCAGCACCATCAAGATAAGTGGGAAAAGAACGACAAAGTATAGGTTCGTTATTAGCGCCGTTAAAAAACATAATGGATTGAAATTTTTTAATGTGAGCTCGGGGGTCACCAATCCCCTTATAAGGTTCCAAAGAGTTAGGCAAAACAAAATTCTTTGGCATCTTGAAGTTTGTGATTTCTTCGGAGAAGGGGTTGTCTAGCGTCAGCTTTTCTTTTGGCGGGGTGATACTCAAGGGGTCTGAGTTTCCCAGGGCCGAGTTTTTAGAGCTACTCTCCTCGTGTTTTCCTGCATTATTCTGTGTGGAGAGCTCGGCAAGTCTGCAAACTTTTGCCTGGAGTTCGGCCATCTGGGCTAGGAGCTCGGCTTGGTTGAAGGATTGAGCTCCGTTTTCAGCCATAACTGGAAGGTCAAAAATCCCTGCACAAAAGGAAAGAGACAAGTGTAATGTGGGAGTAAAGGTGGGGTTAGATTAACTCAGGGCCCCACGTTGGGCGCCAAATATTCCGTGCGTATAGGGCCGAGGTATAACGACTCCTTCTGCCTGCTACAGTGCTCAGGTGGAAGAGGTATACGTCGGCTGAGTTGGAACACCTGCAAAAAGCACTCCGACGCTCAAGTAAGAATGTGAGTTATGAGAAAATAAGAGAAGTAAATCAGAATGAGTTCTGTGACCTGTTTTACTCCGAGGTTACCTATGTGCTTATATAGGCGTTGTTAGTGTGTTCGGTTGTCGTATCTTGCGGGATTCTCTGTAACTTCCGAGGTTATCATAATGACGTTTGGAAATGTTGGTTACGCTCCGAGCTTATCTTAGTTCATCCTGATTTGGTGGGTTTGTTATTAGGTAACGTCCTTATCCGAGGTATATGTTCGGTTTGGAGGCCGAGGTATACGCTATGTATCATAGCCCCCAAGCTTGCTTTGTTGTAAGAAAACAAAGGCGAGCTTCTGAGCTTTACCTCGGCCGAAAAATTTTTCTTCTAGTGGTAGTCCTGTCCCCCGAGCTTGCCTTGGTTTTCGTTGGGAAAGGAAGTTCGTTTGTGGCATTTAATTAGCGCTTCGTTTCCTGCACTGGAAATGATTGATGTGGAATTCATGGCTCAGCTTTCGAAGGTATTGTAACCGTTGGATGTTGATGTAATAAATAGATGGCTGAGATTGGAACGGTTATCAATGAATGTAAAAAGAAACCGTTTCGGTTTCCTTTGTAGTTTTATTACCTGGCTTGTTTTGGGTGAGCCCCCAGTTTTACTTTTTTGCTTCTTCACTTTAAGCTTTTTTCGGAGAAAAAGATGAGTAGCAAAGGTAGGTTTTGATATCTTCTGGTTTTTTCCCTTTCTTTTCTGCTCTTGTTGTTTTGTTGTCTCTTTGTAATGGAAAAGGGTAAGACTGTTGTGGTGGATGATGATCCTTGTAGCTGGGTAAGCGAGCAGGTGAAATGTTGTGTGTCCCAGTTTTGTGATGTGGAGTCGGTGAAGGCGTTGGGGTCTAATGTGTGGGTTAGGGATGGTCAGAATGTGAGGGTAGAGTTTTTACCTTGTGGTAGGGACGATCGCGTGTGTGAGAAAGTTGATGGGTGGTCCTACTTTTACTGTTACTCGTGTTTGTTTACTGAGCTCGGGGTTCGTCTTCCTTTTACCGATTTTGAGTGTGGTGTTCTATTTTGGCTGAACTGTGATCCTTTCCAGTTGCACCCTAATTCATGGGGTTTTGTTAGAGCTTTTGAGAACTTGATGGATCTCCTGGAATACCCTCCTTCCCTTGCGGTCTTCTTTTCGTTGTTTCAGACTAAGGGTGTTAGACGTGGTGTGTGGATAAACCTTAGTAGCCACCCTCGCTGCGCTGTATTTTCCCTTTATAAATCATCTTTTAAGGACTTCAAGACGATGTTTGTGAAAGTTAGGAGCGTGGAGGAGGAGTTTCCATTTTACTTAACTGAGTTTTTAGAAGAAAGGTTCCCTGTTTCCTGGTCGCCCGACCTTGTTAAGGTTCTTGATGTACATGATAGGGTGTCTGATGAGAATATTATGTTGGAGTTTCTATTAGAGGTGTCAGAATCAGCAGGGCTATTGTCTGTTGCGGAATTGTTAAAGTGGGATACCGATAAGGAAGCCGTGTTGGATTACCTAGGTAATTCGTTTTGAAAATGTCCTTTAGTGCTGTTGTGTAGTTCCGTCTGACTTGTTGTTTTTCTTTCAGCTGAGAAGGCGCTGACCATTACTACTGCTGGATTGAAGTCCTTTTTTTAGTCAGAGGAAGAAGACAGAGAAGGAGGGGTCGACGAACACAAAGAAGGATGGTGCTGCTATTCCTTCTGAGGTAAATCCTCGGCCAAAAAGAAAGAGGGCCAAGAAGGAGGACGAGATGGCTGAGAGCAAAGAGGGGGATTCACCTATTTTGCCAATCGTTGAAGCTACTTATGAATCTCAGAAGCGGCTTCATGCTTACCGTGAAGATGACAATATAAGGTCGCTGTGGTCGAGGTTTTTTCCATTTGCTACCCTTGCTGACTAGTTGTGTCGCTTTCCCGAGGACTTGAAAATGATTGACGAGGTTGGGCGAGCTGGCATCAGTCGCTTTCTTCAGGTATTTATAGTTATTTTGTTTATTGTGGTTATTTCTCTTTTTGTTATATGACTGTTGCTTTTTGGTCGTAGGTTGTAGGTGCCAGGATAGTTGCTGTGGGGAGGGCTCAAGAGCTTGCCATCGAGTTTAAGGAAAAAGAGTCTGTGAATGTTGCTGAGATGTCTGCTTCTCTTCAAGAGAAAGAGAAGACAATTGTTGAGCTATCTTCGTCTTTGAAGCAGAGGGGTATTGAATTGGATGAAGAAAAAAGACTTCACTCGTTGGTTGCTGAAGAAGTTGGTACTTTGAAGTCTGAGAATGGTCGGCTTGTTGCTCGTGTTAAGGAGCTAGAGGGTGAGGTATATGAGGGTTTTGCCCAGGGTTTCGATCGGGCTGCTGCGCAGGTCCATTTTTTGTTTCCTGATGTTGATGTCAACAAGTTGGATGCTACAAAGATTATTGTGAATGGGGAGTTGATTGATGATGAAGCTGATAAAGAGAGTGACAATTCCAGTATTGGGGATAAAATAGAATGAGGACTTTGTTAGGTTTTATGAATTTTTTTTTGTGATGTTATTTTGAAACATTGTTTGACTTTGCTCTTTGGTTTGTTAAGACTTTCCGAGTATGAAGCTCGGTTTTGTTTTTTGTTTTGATATGCATATGTATTCATATTTGTCTAGACGTCTTTTGCATAACTAATTTGGCCGCTTGTTTGAGCTGTGTTTGTTTGAATATATTTCGAGGCGAATACTTGAAAGAATAAGTACGGAAGACTGATTGTAAAAATTTTGTATATGGATAGGTATTTGAAGAAGTAGGATGTGGATAATCGCTTTGAAAAAATTAGATATGGCGTTTGGCCTCGTTAAAACCCTTTGAGTAAAACCCTACTTGAGATAAAACCTCAAATGGGAAAAAGAGTACCTTCATCCGCTTTGCATATATTATGATAGGTATTTTCTCAAGGAGGATACATTCCAGTTTCTTGATACTGGCTCTCCTAATAGGGTTTCTAGTTGGTATGCTCCTTTGCTGAGCACTTTGCTGATTCGAAATGGTCATTCCCAATTCACTGCTAGCTTCCCGCGGGCTTTGGGCTTTCTTGCCTCTTCTATTTTTCTGAGGACAAGTTCCCCACTTTCAAATATTCTGGGAACCACCTTTTTGTTATGTCGTTTTTGTAGGAGCTGTTTCATGGCTAGTTGTTTTATTGTCGCTATTTCTCTTTCTTCCTCCACGAGGTCTAGGTCGGTTGCTCTTTCTTTGTTGTTCCTGCTCCGATAATATAGTTCAGCTCGGTGGGTTGGCGTTCCGACTTCTACGGGTATGAGGGCTTCTGCGCCATACACCAATTTGAACGGGGTCTCTCCAGTTGCTGAATGAGTTGTCGTGTTGTAGCCCCATAAGAATTCTGGAACAAGGTCAGCCCATTCGCCCTTAGCGTCGTCCAATTTCTTCTTCAAGGCCTGTAAAACAACTCGGTTAGCCAATTCTACTTGGCCGTTTGTATGTGGATGTTCGACCGAGCTAAAGTGATGTTTTATATTGAAGTTTTGTAAAAATAAGGCGAGGTTTTGATCCGTAAACCGTCTTCCATTGTCAGAGATTATTTCTCTAGGTATACCATAGCGGCAAATGATGTTTTTCCATAGGAAAGATCTCACCTTTTCAGCTGTTATTCGTGCCAAAGGTTGTGCTTCGATCCATTTTGAAAAATAATCTGTTGATACCAAAAGAAATTTTACCTGTCCTGGTGCTTTCGGAAAGGGGCCGAGGATATCCAACCCCCATCTATCGAAAGGCCAGCTTACCTCTAGAGTGTGTAGCTCTTCTGCGGGTGTTGTGGATATCATGGCATGTTTTTGGCAATTGTCGCATTTTTTTACTTTGGCAAAGCAGTCTCTCTTCATTGTTGGCCAATAGTATCCTGTTCGCAATATTTTGGCGGATAATGCTCGGCCTCCAATGTGGTTACCGCATACCCCTTCATGGGTCTCCGCCATTACCGTTTCAGCTTCGTTTTTGCTTATGCATCTTAGGAGTGGTTGTGAAAATCCTCGCCTGTATAGGTTGTCTCTAACGATTGTATAGTAGCTTGCTCTTCTTCGAAAGAGTTTTTGGTTTTGTTCGTCTGTTGGGATGACTCGTGTTTTGATGTATTCGAGAAACAGTGTCCTCCAATCTTTTTCCTGTGTAATGCTCAATATGCTATTTAATTCAAAGCTTGGTTTGTCAAGTGTTAATTGTGAAAGTGTTGGCGTGTGTGATTGTGGCCTTGTTGTTGCTAACTTAGATAAAACATCGGCTCTTGTGTTTTGTTCTCTGCTCACATGTATTATTTCTAATTTATGAAATTTTGAAATAAGATCCTTTGTTATGAGCCAGTATTTCTCTAACAAAGGATCTTTTACCTGGAACTCGCCTTTGATCTGCTGGACGACGAGTAGGGAATCACAATATACAGTGAGGTGAGCTATTTGCAAATCCTGGGCGAGCTTTAGTCCGGCTAGAAGAGCTTCATATTCCACTTGGTTATTGCTTGCTGGAAAGGAGAATTGCAATGACTGCTCGGCTATGACCTGTTCGCCTTCTTTAAGTGTTACGCCGGCTCCACTTCCAGCCTTGTTTGCTGCGCCATCTACATAGAGTTTCCAGTTATGTTCTGTTTGTTTGTCCTCGGTTGTCAGCTCAGAGATAAAGTCGGCTAGTATTTGCAGTCTTGGAGTCTTCCGAGGTTGGTATTGTACGTCATATTCGGAGAGCTCAACGGACCACTTCGTTAGACGCCCAGCCAGCTCGGGCTTGGTTAGGATCTGTCGCAGTGGTTGATTTGTTCTAACTATTATAATATGGCTTTGGAAGTATTGCCTCAGTCTTCTTGCTGTTATGACCAGGGCCAATGCGAGTTATTCTATCCTTGGATACCTGGTTTCTGCTGGTTGTAGAATTCTGCTGACGAAGTACACCGGGTTTTGTGTTTTCCCTATTTCAGAAACTAGCACCGAGCTTATGGCATGGTTAGAAACTGATAAGTATAAATATAATGGTTTACCGAGCTCTGGTTTTTGAAGGATTGGTGGTGATGACAGTATTTGTTTAAGCTCTGTGAAAGATCGTTCGCATTCTTCTGTCCAGTTGAACTTTTTATTCTTGGATATTGTTTGGAAAAAAATGGTATGATCGGTTTGCTACTGCAGGTAGGAATCGTGATAGTGCGGCAACTCGTCCTGCTAGTTGTTGTACTTCTTTTATTATTTTTGGGCAGTTCATTTTGAGAATAGCTTCACATTTTTCTGGGTTTGCTTCAATTCCTCGAGGGGTTAGCATAAATCTGAGGAATTTCCCTCCTTGAACTCCGAATGCGCATTTTTCTAGGTTGAGTCTCATGTTATATGCTCGGAGCTGTTGGAAGACCTCTTCTAGGTCATCACAGTGTGATCCCTGTACCGAGATTTTTGCTACCATATCATCTACATAGATCTCCATATTCCTTCCTATTTGTTGTTGGAAGACTTTGTCCATGAGTTGCTGGTATGTTGCTCCTGCATTCTTAAGACCAAACGGCATAACTTTGTAACACAAATTTCCGTGTTCTGTTATAAAAGCTGTTTTGCTTTGATCTTCTTGGTGCATGAGGATCTGGTTGTATCCAGAGTATACATCCATGAAACTTAAAATTTTAAATCCAGAAGCATTATCTACTAGTTTATCAATGCAAGGTAAAGGATAGGCATCTTTTGGACAAGCTTTATTTAGATTTGTGAAGTCGACGCACATGCGCCATTTACCCGAATGTTTTCTTACCATTACCACATTTGAGAGCCATGTGGTGAAGCGGAGCTCTTTGATAAAGCCGGTGTTGAGAAGTTTCTTTGTCTCTTCAAGGGCTGCTTTCATTTTTTCTGCTCCGAGGTTCCTCTTTTTCTGGGCAATTGGCTTACTTGTTTTGTTTATGGAGAGCTTGTGGCAGATTATATTCGGATCTATCCCTAGCATGTCTGCTGGTGTCCAGGCAAATAAGTCGGCATTGTCTTGGAGTACTCTTATTAGCTTTGTTCTCTTTTCTCCTTCTAGAGCTCGGCCGATATAGGTAAACTGTTCGGCCTTTGTCGTCAGGAGAATCTTCTGGAGTTCGTCTATTGGTTGAGGCCTCTCCTGGAAGTCCTCCCTTGGATCCAACTCGGAGAGTGTCAGTACCTCGGTCGTGGTGTGGATCATCTTCGTCCCTTGATTAGCTCTTGGTTGTATGCTGATTTTCTTTAGGCTTGCATTGTAGCATTGCCGAGCTTGTTGATGGTATGAATGTACTGTTGCTATCTTGTTGTTTTGTACCTGAAACTTGACACACAAGTGTAATGTAGATACCACCGCTCTGAATTTATTCAGGGGGGTCGTCCGAGAATAATGTTATAAGGGCTAGGGCAGTCAACTATGATATATTGGATATCAATAGTTTTTGCTAATGGGGTGTCTCCCATGGTTATTTTTAGCCATATGTGTCCTTTTATTGGGACCCTTTCTCCGAAGAACCCAACCAGTTCTCCCGATGAGGGTTGCATGGCCTTTTCAGATAATTGCATTTTTATGAAGGTTGAATAGAATAATACATCAGTACTACTACCTGGGTCCAAAAGTACCTTTCTTACCAATAACTCTCCTGTTTGGATGGAGATCACCACTGGGTCGTCGAGGTTTGGGCCTGTTGAGGCTAGGTCGTCCTGTCCAAAGGTTATCTCTAGCTCTGTTGTGTTGTGTTTTACTGTAAGTATTGTTCCTTCGATTGCCAGCATTGCTCAGTAACTTCTTTTTCGTGCCGAGCTTGTTTCGTCCCCTCCTGCGTATCCTCATGATATGCAGTTTATGATCCCCTTGGAGGGGTCTGTTGTTGTCCATTTTCCTTTTTCTTTCTCCGTTGATCGCTCTTCTGGTTCCTTTTTGGTTTCTCCGCTTTTCCGTCCTTCGACATATTTGTCTAGGAGCCCTTGCCGAGCTAACCTTTCTAACAGGTCCTTGGCTATTACGCATTCCTCCGTCGTGTGTCCATACTTCTGATGGAAGGCACAATGCTTACTTCTGTCTACGAACCGTTGATCTTGATAGCTTCCTGCTCTAGCGGAAGGTTTGACTATTTTGGCGTTGAGGATCTCCTTGATTATGTTCTCCCTTTTTGTATTAAATCTGGTGTATGTATCGAACTTTGGTGTGAGCTTGAAGGGTTTCTTTTGGTCTTTCTTGCTCGGCGGTTTGAATGTTCTTTCTTCCTCCTTTCTGGTCGGCTGTTTGTCCGCTTTTTGTGCCTCTCGCAATTCCTCGATCTCCATTTGTCCTGCAGCTCTCTCTCAGAATTCCTCCAATGATTTGGGTTTGGTGATTGCAATTGTTTCTCTGAACTTCCCAGGCCTGAGTCCAGTTTTAAGCACGTGTAGGTGGACGTTGGGGTCTAAGTCTGGAATCCCCATGGTGGCTTCGGCAAATCGGGTTAGGTAATCTTTAAGACTCTCATGTTGTCCTTGCTTAATTGTCCTGAGGTAATCAGATCCGTGGACGTATATCCTGGAGGCGGCAAAGTAGTCGATGAAAGATCTCGCTAAGTCCTCAAAGGATGAAATTGATCCTGCAGATAATTTAGAGAACCACAGTAAAGCAGCACCATCAAGATAAGTGGGAAAAGAACGACAAAGTATAGGTTCGTTATTAGCGCCGTTAAAAAACATAATGGATTGAAATTTTTTAATGTGAGCTCGGGGGTCACCAATCCCCTTATAAGGTTCCAAAGAGTTAGGCAAAACAAAATTCTTTGGCATCTTGAAGTTTGTGATTTCTTCGGAGAAGGGGTTGTCTAGCGTCAGCTTTTCTTTTGGCGGGGTGATACTCAAGGGGTCTGAGTTTCCCAGGGCCGAGTTTTTAGAGCTACTCTCCTCGTGTTTTCCTGCATTATTCTGTGTGGAGAGCTCGGCAAGTCTGCAAACTTTTGCCTGGAGTTCGGCCATCTGGGCTAGGAGCTCGGCTTGGTTGAAGGATTGAGCTCCGTTTTCAGCCATAACTGGAAGGTCAAAAATCCCTGCACAAAAGGAAAGAGACAAGTGTAATGTGGGAGTAAAGGTGGGGTTAGATTAACTCAGGGCCCCACGTTGGGCGCCAAATATTCCGTGCGTATAGGGCCGAGGTATAACGACTCCTTCTGCCTGCTACAGTGCTCAGGTGGAAGAGGTATACGTCGGCTGAGTTGGAACACCTGCAAAAAGCACTCCGACGCTCAAGTAAGAATGTGAGTTATGAGAAAATAAGAGAAGTAAATCAGAATGAGTTCTGTGACCTGTTTTACTCCGAGGTTACCTATGTGCTTATATAGGCGTTGTTAGTGTGTTCGGTTGTCGTATCTTGCGGGATTCTCTGTAACTTCCGAGGTTATCATAATGACGTTTGGAAATGTTGGTTACGCTCCGAGCTTATCTTAGTTCATCCTGATTTGGTGGGTTTGTTATTAGGTAACGTCCTTATCCGAGGTATATGTTCGGTTTGGAGGCCGAGGTATACGCTATGTATCATAGCCCCCAAGCTTGCTTTGTTGTAAGAAAACAAAGGCGAGCTTCTGAGCTTTACCTCGGCCGAAAAATTTTTCTTCTAGTGGTAGTCCTGTCCCCCGAGCTTGCCTTGGTTTTCGTTGGGAAAGGAAGTTCGTTTGTGGCATTTAATTAGCGCTTCGTTTCCTGCACTGGAAATGATTGATGTGGAATTCATGGCTCAGCTTTCGAAGGTATTGTAACCGTTGGATGTTGATGTAATAAATAGATGGCTGAGATTGGAACGGTTATCAATGAATGTAAAAAGAAACCGTTTCGGTTTCCTTTGTAGTTTTATTACCTGGCTTGTTTTGGGTGAGCCCCCAGTTTTACTTTTTTGCTTCTTCACTTTAAGCTTTTTTCGGAGAAAAAGATGAGTAGCAAAGGTAGGTTTTGATATCTTCTGGTTTTTTCCCTTTCTTTTCTGCTCTTGTTGTTTTGTTGTCTCTTTGTAATGGAAAAGGGTAAGACTGTTGTGGTGGATGATGATCCTTGTAGCTGGGTAAGCGAGCAGGTGAAATGTTGTGTGTCCCAGTTTTGTGATGTGGAGTCGGTGAAGGCGTTGGGGTCTAATGTGTGGGTTAGGGATGGTCAGAATGTGAGGGTAGAGTTTTTACCTTGTGGTAGGGACGATCGCGTGTGTGAGAAAGTTGATGGGTGGTCCTACTTTTACTGTTACTCGTGTTTGTTTACTGAGCTCGGGGTTCGTCTTCCTTTTACCGATTTTGAGTGTGGTGTTCTATTTTGGCTGAACTGTGATCCTTTCCAGTTGCACCCTAATTCATGGGGTTTTGTTAGAGCTTTTGAGAACTTGATGGATCTCCTGGAATACCCTCCTTCCCTTGCGGTCTTCTTTTCGTTGTTTCAGACTAAGGGTGTTAGACGTGGTGTGTGGATAAACCTTAGTAGCCACCCTCGCTGCGCTGTATTTTCCCTTTATAAATCATCTTTTAAGGACTTCAAGACGATGTTTGTGAAAGTTAGGAGCGTGGAGGAGGAGTTTCCATTTTACTTAACTGAGTTTTTAGAAGAAAGGTTCCCTGTTTCCTGGTCGCCCGACCTTGTTAAGGTTCTTGATGTACATGATAGGGTGTCTGATGAGAATATTATGTTGGAGTTTCTATTAGAGGTGTCAGAATCAGCAGGGCTATTGTCTGTTGCGGAATTGTTAAAGTGGGATACCGATAAGGAAGCCGTGTTGGATTACCTAGGTAATTCGTTTTGAAAATGTCCTTTAGTGCTGTTGTGTAGTTCCGTCTGACTTGTTGTTTTTCTTTCAGCTGAGAAGGCGCTGACCATTACTACTGCTGGATTGAAGTCCTTTTTTTAGTCAGAGGAAGAAGACAGAGAAGGAGGGGTCGACGAACACAAAGAAGGATGGTGCTGCTATTCCTTCTGAGGTAAATCCTCGGCCAAAAAGAAAGAGGGCCAAGAAGGAGGACGAGATGGCTGAGAGCAAAGAGGGGGATTCACCTATTTTGCCAATCGTTGAAGCTACTTATGAATCTCAGAAGCGGCTTCATGCTTACCGTGAAGATGACAATATAAGGTCGCTGTGGTCGAGGTTTTTTCCATTTGCTACCCTTGCTGACTAGTTGTGTCGCTTTCCCGAGGACTTGAAAATGATTGACGAGGTTGGGCGAGCTGGCATCAGTCGCTTTCTTCAGGTATTTATAGTTATTTTGTTTATTGTGGTTATTTCTCTTTTTGTTATATGACTGTTGCTTTTTGGTCGTAGGTTGTAGGTGCCAGGATAGTTGCTGTGGGGAGGGCTCAAGAGCTTGCCATCGAGTTTAAGGAAAAAGAGTCTGTGAATGTTGCTGAGATGTCTGCTTCTCTTCAAGAGAAAGAGAAGACAATTGTTGAGCTATCTTCGTCTTTGAAGCAGAGGGGTATTGAATTGGATGAAGAAAAAAGACTTCACTCGTTGGTTGCTGAAGAAGTTGGTACTTTGAAGTCTGAGAATGGTCGGCTTGTTGCTCGTGTTAAGGAGCTAGAGGGTGAGGTATATGAGGGTTTTGCCCAGGGTTTCGATCGGGCTGCTGCGCAGGTCCATTTTTTGTTTCCTGATGTTGATGTCAACAAGTTGGATGCTACAAAGATTATTGTGAATGGGGAGTTGATTGATGATGAAGCTGATAAAGAGAGTGACAATTCCAGTATTGGGGATAAAATAGAATGAGGACTTTGTTAGGTTTTATGAATTTTTTTTTGTGATGTTATTTTGAAACATTGTTTGACTTTGCTCTTTGGTTTGTTAAGACTTTCCGAGTATGAAGCTCGGTTTTGTTTTTTGTTTTGATATGCATATGTATTCATATTTGTCTAGACGTCTTTTGCATAACTAATTTGGCCGCTTGTTTGAGCTGTGTTTGTTTGAATATATTTCGAGGCGAATACTTGAAAGAATAAGTACGGAAGACTGATTGTAAAAATTTTGTATATGGATAGGTATTTGAAGAAGTAGGATGTGGATAATCGCTTTGAAAAAATTAGATATGGCGTTTGGCCTCGTTAAAACCCTTTGAGTAAAACCCTACTTGAGATAAAACCTCAAATGGGAAAAAGAGTACCTTCATCCGCTTTGCATATATTATGATAGGTATTTTCTCAAGGAGGATACATTCCAGTTTCTTGATACTGGCTCTCCTAATAGGGTTTCTAGTTGGTATGCTCCTTTGCTGAGCACTTTGCTGATTCGAAATGGTCATTCCCAATTCACTGCTAGCTTCCCGCGGGCTTTGGGCTTTCTTGCCTCTTCTATTTTTCTGAGGACAAGTTCCCCACTTTCAAATATTCTGGGAACCACCTTTTTGTTATGTCGTTTTTGTAGGAGCTGTTTCATGGCTAGTTGTTTTATTGTCGCTATTTCTCTTTCTTCCTCCACGAGGTCTAGGTCGGTTGCTCTTTCTTTGTTGTTCCTGCTCCGATAATATAGTTCAGCTCGGTGGGTTGGCGTTCCGACTTCTACGGGTATGAGGGCTTCTGCGCCATACACCAATTTGAACGGGGTCTCTCCAGTTGCTGAATGAGTTGTCGTGTTGTAGCCCCATAAGAATTCTGGAACAAGGTCAGCCCATTCGCCCTTAGCGTCGTCCAATTTCTTCTTCAAGGCCTGTAAAACAACTCGGTTAGCCAATTCTACTTGGCCGTTTGTATGTGGATGTTCGACCGAGCTAAAGTGATGTTTTATATTGAAGTTTTGTAAAAATAAGGCGAGGTTTTGATCCGTAAACCGTCTTCCATTGTCAGAGATTATTTCTCTAGGTATACCATAGCGGCAAATGATGTTTTTCCATAGGAAAGATCTCACCTTTTCAGCTGTTATTCGTGCCAAAGGTTGTGCTTCGATCCATTTTGAAAAATAATCTGTTGATACCAAAAGAAATTTTACCTGTCCTGGTGCTTTCGGAAAGGGGCCGAGGATATCCAACCCCCATCTATCGAAAGGCCAGCTTACCTCTAGAGTGTGTAGCTCTTCTGCGGGTGTTGTGGATATCATGGCATGTTTTTGGCAATTGTCGCATTTTTTTACTTTGGCAAAGCAGTCTCTCTTCATTGTTGGCCAATAGTATCCTGTTCGCAATATTTTGGCGGATAATGCTCGGCCTCCAATGTGGTTACCGCATACCCCTTCATGGGTCTCCGCCATTACCGTTTCAGCTTCGTTTTTGCTTATGCATCTTAGGAGTGGTTGTGAAAATCCTCGCCTGTATAGGTTGTCTCTAACGATTGTATAGTAGCTTGCTCTTCTTCGAAAGAGTTTTTGGTTTTGTTCGTCTGTTGGGATGACTCGTGTTTTGATGTATTCGAGAAACAGTGTCCTCCAATCTTTTTCCTGTGTAATGCTCAATATGCTATTTAATTCAAAGCTTGGTTTGTCAAGTGTTAATTGTGAAAGTGTTGGCGTGTGTGATTGTGGCCTTGTTGTTGCTAACTTAGATAAAACATCGGCTCTTGTGTTTTGTTCTCTGCTCACATGTATTATTTCTAATTTATGAAATTTTGAAATAAGATCCTTTGTTATGAGCCAGTATTTCTCTAACAAAGGATCTTTTACCTGGAACTCGCCTTTGATCTGCTGGACGACGAGTAGGGAATCACAATATACAGTGAGGTGAGCTATTTGCAAATCCTGGGCGAGCTTTAGTCCGGCTAGAAGAGCTTCATATTCCACTTGGTTATTGCTTGCTGGAAAGGAGAATTGCAATGACTGCTCGGCTATGACCTGTTCGCCTTCTTTAAGTGTTACGCCGGCTCCACTTCCAGCCTTGTTTGCTGCGCCATCTACATAGAGTTTCCAGTTATGTTCTGTTTGTTTGTCCTCGGTTGTCAGCTCAGAGATAAAGTCGGCTAGTATTTGCAGTCTTGGAGTCTTCCGAGGTTGGTATTGTACGTCATATTCGGAGAGCTCAACGGACCACTTCGTTAGACGCCCAGCCAGCTCGGGCTTGGTTAGGATCTGTCGCAGTGGTTGATTTGTTCTAACTATTATAATATGGCTTTGGAAGTATTGCCTCAGTCTTCTTGCTGTTATGACCAGGGCCAATGCGAGTTATTCTATCCTTGGATACCTGGTTTCTGCTGGTTGTAGAATTCTGCTGACGAAGTACACCGGGTTTTGTGTTTTCCCTATTTCAGAAACTAGCACCGAGCTTATGGCATGGTTAGAAACTGATAAGTATAAATATAATGGTTTACCGAGCTCTGGTTTTTGAAGGATTGGTGGTGATGACAGTATTTGTTTAAGCTCTGTGAAAGATCGTTCGCATTCTTCTGTCCAGTTGAACTTTTTATTCTTGGATATTGTTTGGAAAAAAATGGTATGATCGGTTTGCTACTGCAGGTAGGAATCGTGATAGTGCGGCAACTCGTCCTGCTAGTTGTTGTACTTCTTTTATTATTTTTGGGCAGTTCATTTTGAGAATAGCTTCACATTTTTCTGGGTTTGCTTCAATTCCTCGAGGGGTTAGCATAAATCTGAGGAATTTCCCTCCTTGAACTCCGAATGCGCATTTTTCTAGGTTGAGTCTCATGTTATATGCTCGGAGCTGTTGGAAGACCTCTTCTAGGTCATCACAGTGTGATCCCTGTACCGAGATTTTTGCTACCATATCATCTACATAGATCTCCATATTCCTTCCTATTTGTTGTTGGAAGACTTTGTCCATGAGTTGCTGGTATGTTGCTCCTGCATTCTTAAGACCAAACGGCATAACTTTGTAACACAAATTTCCGTGTTCTGTTATAAAAGCTGTTTTGCTTTGATCTTCTTGGTGCATGAGGATCTGGTTGTATCCAGAGTATACATCCATGAAACTTAAAATTTTAAATCCAGAAGCATTATCTACTAGTTTATCAATGCAAGGTAAAGGATAGGCATCTTTTGGACAAGCTTTATTTAGATTTGTGAAGTCGACGCACATGCGCCATTTACCCGAATGTTTTCTTACCATTACCACATTTGAGAGCCATGTGGTGAAGCGGAGCTCTTTGATAAAGCCGGTGTTGAGAAGTTTCTTTGTCTCTTCAAGGGCTGCTTTCATTTTTTCTGCTCCGAGGTTCCTCTTTTTCTGGGCAATTGGCTTACTTGTTTTGTTTATGGAGAGCTTGTGGCAGATTATATTCGGATCTATCCCTAGCATGTCTGCTGGTGTCCAGGCAAATAAGTCGGCATTGTCTTGGAGTACTCTTATTAGCTTTGTTCTCTTTTCTCCTTCTAGAGCTCGGCCGATATAGGTAAACTGTTCGGCCTTTGTCGTCAGGAGAATCTTCTGGAGTTCGTCTATTGGTTGAGGCCTCTCCTGGAAGTCCTCCCTTGGATCCAACTCGGAGAGTGTCAGTACCTCGGTCGTGGTGTGGATCATCTTCGTCCCTTGATTAGCTCTTGGTTGTATGCTGATTTTCTTTAGGCTTGCATTGTAGCATTGCCGAGCTTGTTGATGGTATGAATGTACTGTTGCTATCTTGTTGTTTTGTACCTGAAACTTGACACACAAGTGTAATGTAGATACCACCGCTCTGAATTTATTCAGGGGGGTCGTCCGAGAATAATGTTATAAGGGCTAGGGCAGTCAACTATGATATATTGGATATCAATAGTTTTTGCTAATGGGGTGTCTCCCATGGTTATTTTTAGCCATATGTGTCCTTTTATTGGGACCCTTTCTCCGAAGAACCCAACCAGTTCTCCCGATGAGGGTTGCATGGCCTTTTCAGATAATTGCATTTTTATGAAGGTTGAATAGAATAATACATCAGTACTACTACCTGGGTCCAAAAGTACCTTTCTTACCAATAACTCTCCTGTTTGGATGGAGATCACCACTGGGTCGTCGAGGTTTGGGCCTGTTGAGGCTAGGTCGTCCTGTCCAAAGGTTATCTCTAGCTCTGTTGTGTTGTGTTTTACTGTAAGTATTGTTCCTTCGATTGCCAGCATTGCTCAGTAACTTCTTTTTCGTGCCGAGCTTGTTTCGTCCCCTCCTGCGTATCCTCATGATATGCAGTTTATGATCCCCTTGGAGGGGTCTGTTGTTGTCCATTTTCCTTTTTCTTTCTCCGTTGATCGCTCTTCTGGTTCCTTTTTGGTTTCTCCGCTTTTCCGTCCTTCGACATATTTGTCTAGGAGCCCTTGCCGAGCTAACCTTTCTAACAGGTCCTTGGCTATTACGCATTCCTCCGTCGTGTGTCCATACTTCTGATGGAAGGCACAATGCTTACTTCTGTCTACGAACCGTTGATCTTGATAGCTTCCTGCTCTAGCGGAAGGTTTGACTATTTTGGCGTTGAGGATCTCCTTGATTATGTTCTCCCTTTTTGTATTAAATCTGGTGTATGTATCGAACTTTGGTGTGAGCTTGAAGGGTTTCTTTTGGTCTTTCTTGCTCGGCGGTTTGAATGTTCTTTCTTCCTCCTTTCTGGTCGGCTGTTTGTCCGCTTTTTGTGCCTCTCGCAATTCCTCGATCTCCATTTGTCCTGCAGCTCTCTCTCAGAATTCCTCCAATGATTTGGGTTTGGTGATTGCAATTGTTTCTCTGAACTTCCCAGGCCTGAGTCCAGTTTTAAGCACGTGTAGGTGGACGTTGGGGTCTAAGTCTGGAATCCCCATGGTGGCTTCGGCAAATCGGGTTAGGTAATCTTTAAGACTCTCATGTTGTCCTTGCTTAATTGTCCTGAGGTAATCAGATCCGTGGACGTATATCCTGGAGGCGGCAAAGTAGTCGATGAAAGATCTCGCTAAGTCCTCAAAGGATGAAATTGATCCTGCAGATAATTTAGAGAACCACAGTAAAGCAGCACCATCAAGATAAGTGGGAAAAGAACGACAAAGTATAGGTTCGTTATTAGCGCCGTTAAAAAACATAATGGATTGAAATTTTTTAATGTGAGCTCGGGGGTCACCAATCCCCTTATAAGGTTCCAAAGAGTTAGGCAAAACAAAATTCTTTGGCATCTTGAAGTTTGTGATTTCTTCGGAGAAGGGGTTGTCTAGCGTCAGCTTTTCTTTTGGCGGGGTGATACTCAAGGGGTCTGAGTTTCCCAGGGCCGAGTTTTTAGAGCTACTCTCCTCGTGTTTTCCTGCATTATTCTGTGTGGAGAGCTCGGCAAGTCTGCAAACTTTTGCCTGGAGTTCGGCCATCTGGGCTAGGAGCTCGGCTTGGTTGAAGGATTGAGCTCCGTTTTCAGCCATAACTGGAAGGTCAAAAATCCCTGCACAAAAGGAAAGAGACAAGTGTAATGTGGGAGTAAAGGTGGGGTTAGATTAACTCAGGGCCCCACGTTGGGCGCCAAATATTCCGTGCGTATAGGGCCGAGGTATAACGACTCCTTCTGCCTGCTACAGTGCTCAGGTGGAAAAGGTATACGTCGGCTGAGTTGGAACACCACGGCGGGAGTACCTGCAAAAAGCATTCCGACGCTCAAGTAAGAATGTGAGTTATGAGAAAATAAGAGAAGTAAATCAGAGTGAGTTCTGTGACCTGTTTTACTCCGAGGTTATCTATGTGCTTATATAGGCATTGTTAGTGTGTTCGGTCGTCGTATCTTGCGGGATTCTCCGTAACTTCCGAGGTTATCATAATGACGTTTGGAAATGTTGGTTACGCTCCGAGCTTATCTTAGTTCATCCTGATTTGGTGGGTTTGTTATTAGGTAACGTCCTTATCCGAGGTATATGTTCGGTTTGGAGGCCGAGGTATACGCTATGTATCAACATTGTTTAGTATTCTCATTGTCTACCTATACTTTTTCTTTTTTTTTCTTTCTTGATTATAAAAGGAATAGACTAAGGTAGCAATTGGTTAGGAAAACTGAGATTCAATATTATGTTTGATAGTTTAATTAAAATTTCTGTCTTTATCTCCAAAATTTCAATCCCTTCAATACTTCCAGAAAATGAGGACACAAGGATTAAAATTTTACTATTTTAGAGACAAAAATTGAAACTTTAATAATATTTTTTTATAAAAAATATTTTTATTTAACTTTTTAAATTTTAAATTTATACCTCAATTTTTATATTTATTTTAAATTAAATATAATACCAAAATATAATTCAATTCAAAATATTTTATACCAAATATAATACAAAAACTTAATTCATTGTCAATTTTTCAATTTTAATTTTTCATCAGTCAGTCTCAGTCTCCTTTCTAACTGCAGCCTAATAGATAAGTTTCCTTATTTTGGGTTCAATATATGGCTTACTCAAAAGGTGAATTTGTTGCTAAATGGTGCTCTTCCGGAGGCCTCAGGTAGTGCCAATATGAGCAATTTAGTGAGGTAGAGTTAAGTAATAAGACCATTTTATTCGGCCTAGTAAATTAAGTTCAGTTACAATACAACTTCAATACATGGGGTACAAGACCCAATCCTATAATTATCCCCATGTTATGTGGGCTCAACCAGTTAGCGGGCTAGCATCTATTAGCTCAACGCCTTATTCTTGAAGGCTCATCTAATTTAAAAATAAATTATGTTTTTAATCTTCAACCATAATCTTGCATTACCCGTCCAAAACAAATAAAAAGCATCTTGCGTCACCTTTTTTTGTATTGTTGCAACTTTTGGATGAAAGACTTTTCCAAGGGCATGTTAATGTTAATTAATATTGGTAGAACTATTGTAAGTTCGTCTGAGATCGTTAGGTTTATGAAGTTTTAATGAGTATAGAGTCTTCCAAAATGAAAGGTAATGACCAAAGTCAGTAAAGCTTAGTTGGAAAATATTAAAAATATCAACGAAACATATGTTTAGGTTTAACATCTCATTGACTTTCTAGTATCCCACTTAGGTGTCCATATATACTTATTATATATGGTTGGATAATTTAATTCTTCAACTCAGTGAGCCTTAATTAGATTAAGGGAATTACTTGGATAAAAATCTCAAAAACGTACTTTTTTTTTTAGATATTTTTTAAAAAATAAAATTTAACACATATAATCAATTAAATTATATTATTTTTATTAAAATTAGACTAGACAAATTAATTTAGCAAAAAAATAATAAATTAAATTTTAAATCGATATAAATTAATATTTTTTTATAAAAAATTACTACAATATCTCTATTATAAAACATAACTAAAATATTTCTATATATATATATATATATATATATATATATATATTAAAAACTTTAAATTCTAACTCTATAACGATAGAGAAGAAAAGGGCTAGAATTTAGAATTCTCAAAATTAATATATATAATAAGATTATTTTAGTCATTTTATATAATAGGGGTATTGTAGTCATTTTTTATAAAATTAATTTATAATTTAGATGGATTCAAATTTTGATTCACTATTTTTCGATCAAATTAATTTGTCTGACATAATTTTGATAAAAATAACAAGTGATTATAGATATATTAAAAGCTTTAAATTCTGACTCTATAACGATAGAGAAGAAAAGGGCTAGAATTTAGAATTCTCAAAATTAATATATATAATAAGATTATTTTAGTCATTTTATATAATAGGGGTATTGTAGTCATTTTTTATAAAAAATAATATTAATTTAGATGGATTCAAATTTTGATTCACTATTTTTCGATCAAATTAATTTGTCTGACATAATTTTGATAAAAATAACATGATTTAAGTGATTATATGGGTTAAATTTTAATTATTAAAAAATATCTCTAAAAAAAGACGTTTTCTACTTCTTTATGGACCATCCCCTTAAT
This sequence comes from Arachis ipaensis, assembly GCF_000816755.2. Lineage (NCBI taxonomy): Eukaryota > Viridiplantae > Streptophyta > Magnoliopsida > Fabales > Fabaceae > Arachis > Arachis ipaensis. Next base: position 4,354,331 of record NC_029786.2, on the reverse strand, counting down.
AATAACCATTTTATGCCTATGGCCTGTATAGCATACACCTATTATTAGACCTACTTGCACTGTTTGTACACATCAGCATAACATTATAAAAAAGTTTTTAAATATATCTAAAATATTAGTGGTCCAGTAATCTTAATTTGTTGATTTTAGTTAATATATATTATAAGAAAAGTTTAGGGATTAGTAATTTTGGTGTGTTCTGGCCAGCACTTAACCATCAAAATAAAAGTGAGTGATTTTTCATCATTAGATGTAATCTCACACCATTAAAAATACTATTAATGGTCAATTGATGATTACAAAACACTAAAATTACTGACCCCTAACATTCTTCTATATTATATATATTTTTTATAATTGACATTAACAATTAAAATTATTGAAATATCGATATATTTGGGACACTTAAAATTTTCCAACATTATATTATATGAATAAGATGGTCGGGTCAAGATTGAAGTGTATATGTGGCATGTAAAATTGAGAAGACAAAATAATAAAGGAAGAAATAAAGTAGAGAGGAAGAGGATTGTCACCATTCTTTAATTTCTAATCGACCAAACGTGTCTCACGTGAAACCTTTTCCATTGTCTTAAAGAAGCCTTACATGGGGAAAAAACCTCCTTAAATCAACCCTTTATTAAAGTGTCATTAGATAAGATTAATACGTAAAGTTATTGTTGTGTTGTCTATATATATTATATAGGCTCTCCAACAATTAGGTTTATATTTTTTTTTCTCACAATATCTTCTAATCCGATTTAACAACGATTTTATTGTAAATTTAAACTTTATTTAAGAATTTATTAGTGACCGATGAATTGCTGCTGCATAAATTAGTTACTCTCATAATTTTTTTTTATTTTTCACGGTATTTTCCAACCCGACAGGTCAAGGACTAATTCGTCGCAGATCTGAACTCCATTTAAAGATCTACCGTTGGCTAATAAATTGCTGCATGCACAAAGTGAGATTCAAACCCCAACACTTACTTAAGCGGACGAGGCTAATAGATTGCTGCATGCACAAGGTGAGATTCAAACTCCCAACACTTACTTAAGCGGACAACACATGAATAAGCTGACCACTTTACCAATCTCAGTTGGTTCACTCCCATGATTTATTTTATTCTTCGGTAGAGAATGAAACCTCATGAAATTTATCAAATATATCTTATATTCCTACGTATCAATTTAGGGTACACAACAAAATAAAGAGTAATATTAATAATTAATACTTTTTCAAAGAAGGAAAATCAATCAATTTAATTATACTATAAACCAAACCAATTTAGCTAAATTTAATCGATTTAAA
>NC_029786.2:4345834-4352942 GCF_000816755.2 Arachis ipaensis | reverse complement strand
TAATAATAATAATAATAATAATGTGGAACTCTAGAATATAAAGAAGTCAAATCAACATTTGGCACCAACAAAAGTATCCAAGAGTATAAATCCAAAATGCATAAAATAAAATAAAATAAAATTACAAAAGAACAGAGTTCCCAACACTTTCTTCATGAACAACAAATCTCTCCCAAAAGAATACAAAACATTGCATCTAGAACCCATTTAATTTAATTAACATAGAAATAACATTTCTATCCTCATTTATATGATAGATAAAGATTTCATTCAGGCTGTTATACATGTCAACTATGCTATATAGATGACATTTAATTTTTTATTATTAGTCCTAACTTCTTTCCTTCTTTTTTTTTTTCCCTAAGCTAACATTTGTTTTCTTTAATGTGAAACATAACTTTGATTCATCACCTTCATTTAAGATTTCTCCTCATCTGATTGGGAGCATGGTGGCTCAGAATTAACAAAGAAGTCATCCACTGAAAAATAAAATAAAATAAATATTTAGTACAAGCAAGTATAGAAAAATTATAAGATCATATGTATTATAAACCAAGGTTTTATTATGAAATATTTTTATCCAAAACTACAAGGATTTTAGACTAACCAATTCAGTGTAATACCTAATGAATTTTGCTCAATTAAAAATTCTAAAAATTAAAAAAAAAAAAAACTTAAATACTTTGTGGATTGAATTGAATTATCTAGAGTGATAGATATAAATATATATACCTATATCCTGTTGGTCTGGAGATTCTAGCAAAATGTCTGAATCAGATGGCAAAAATGGTGAACCGGGATAATTTCCCAAAGCTCCTAGATCTGAAAAGAAAAATCAACAAGATTTATAAATATAAAACATAAAAATAATATAATATTAAGAATAGCCCTTTTATTAGCATCTATATTAAAATCGAATACAAAAATATTATTTACACACTAAAATTTAGTCATTATATATTTTTTGTAACAAATATATATTTTATACAAGTGACTAATTTGGTGTCTGATTTTCTATGTATGCGTAACATGATTGGATTGAATATCCATCAATTAACTATTCTCAATGTTATGTGATATTACATTCACACCCTTTAATTTGTCATATTTACACTAATCTCCCTTAATGTTTATTATTGGGAAGGTTAGTGTCATATATAGTGACAGAAAAAGGTTACTGTCATATTTTGTAAAAAAAAAAGTGTCACGAATAATATCGTCTAACCTAACATAATTTACCCTATATATATATATATATATTTTTTAAGTTGGATTCAAGAGATCTTAATGCAATTTCATGGAAATGAATTCAGTGTTCAAATCATCAAATGACAATCTAAAATGATGAAATACCTCCCAAGTTTGGCAAATCAGCTGTTAGATCAGACAGGCTAAAATTCCACTGAATTTGATCAAGTGATCTCGAGATTCCGGCACCACCGTCTGCCGCAAGCTGTAGCCCTACCGAAGTAGCGACATCCGATGTAAAAGCTGTGTCAAGAGCCGATGTATCCGTGCCCATTCCTGATATCTCTGATGCAGTGAAGGGGAAATGGCCGGTGGATGCTACAGATGTTGGACTCACCGGCATGTCGGACACTGATGACATTGCACCATTCGGTGGAGCAACCGGCGCCATCTCGGGACCACTGTGGTCCATCACCATACTTCAACAAGTACAAAACCGGACGCGGTTAGCCGTTCACATCAAACAAATTACTTCAACAAGGGAGGGTGGAAAAATGCCTCCACCATGCCACCAATATAACTAGTACACAACAAGGACAAAATGGCAATAACAATTAATTTAATTACTCCAGAGATCCCTATAGTTTCACTCAACTTTCAATTAGATGCCTGTAGTTTGAACATTTGTATTTTAAGGTTCTTTTTTCCCCCTTTTCTGTACAAAAAATTTCAATCAAATCCCTTAGTTTAAAACATTTTTCAACCGAGTCCCTCTAGTTCCAAAATTTTGCAATCAAGCCCCTATATTGTACAATTTTTTTTTTTTTACAAAGAACTGTGATTATCATCCAACATAGGGACTTGAGCACAAAACCTTTAAGCTTAAGGGGTGGTCCAGTTGAGAAACGTTTGTCTAGTATAGAGACTTGATTACAAATACTTGAGCTATAAGGACTTGATTGAAAAGTTTCAAACAGTATAGTAAATTGTTACAAGCATATATAGTTATATACCATAAGCACCTCATTGAAAAATGAGTATAACTATAAGGACCTCAAAAGTAATTTAACATAACAATTCTAGCATAACCATTTGTGCAAACATGTAAGAAACATAAGATAAAAACACTACTATAGAGTACAATGCTGAAATCAGTTGTTACTTCTTAACCGGAAAATACCATTTAAGGGTGTGTTTGGTTTGCGTTTTCATTTTCTGTTTTACAGAAAATACTGAAAATGAACACGCGAACCGAACACACCCTTAAGCATTTCAGAATACAAAACACAACCTAGCTATGAAAAGAATTATCTGAAATCGGAAAAGAGTCTCACTCATTTCCGGAATTCATCCGCATGGGATGAAAATTGCTCGGCGCAGGGACTCCGTTAACCACATGGCAGCTCGATATACCCATAGAGTCCATATGAGGTTGACCCGCAGCAGCCATCGGAGGCTGTTGTAGCACTGGATATCCCATAGGTAGGTTGTTAACTGCACTGCAAATAAATTGAGTTAAAAGCATAATGGGAAAAGAGAGAAGCAAATAAGTGAATAACAGAAGAAGTAAACTTATGCAACGACATTACTCGATTCGCAATATCAGTCACTTGAATTATTTGCACACTAAATATTACTTGAACTGTGAGCATATGAATGTGTATCAAGCCAAGATAGTTTCTCTAAAATGACAGATAATGTGAATCGGGAGGAATATTCGACAAATGAGACAGTATATGCAGAACAGGAAAGGAAACAACAAACCTCAACATTCAACAAAGAAAGCATCTGTTTGATTTACCATTTGACAATTGAAAAAAGTACTTTTATGTTTTGATGGAAGATATTACTTCCTATAAAAGTTCTTAAATTAAACAAAGCCAACACGGAATCGGCTACCAATAATCACCAGCAAAATAGATAATACACAGAAAATTTTCAGTAACATGGCCACTAGAATGCAAATGTTAATACAAGAATTTGGATTATTGGCCAAATGTTAACTCTGAAGACTCCTAACCTATAAAACTCAAAATCTTAAGTAAAAAAAGAATGCAGATGTTATTTGAATCAACATACACCAATGAGAGGGCAAGAATTTACCAGGCATTGGATGGATTCCATTCTGTATTGGAGCCAATGGAACCTTTGCTGCCATGGGACCCTTCATCAGATGATACTGATGCTCAAGCAAATGATTAAACAGGAGTATTTGCTTTTTCAATTTAAGCCTGATGTAGTACGCCCTGAAGAAATCGGCATTCTCTTCCTCTAACTTCTGCCAAACTGAATCAACAAGAAGCATTGTTTAGAATAACGGCTTTTATTTGCAATATATATCACATAGTGTTGATTCTTGATAAAACAGAAGTCACTCATTAATTTGGATAAAAAGCTTCTTAGAACAACTTATACAATAGACTATAAATCTATAATTATCACTACCAAAATGCTAAATAAAAAAGCATTACAGAGAACTCAAGATACCTACCGAGAGTTGTAAATCCAGGATCTATCTTAGCACGAGTCAGTAGTGTTTTGACCACTTCATCTTTGTTCATATATAATTGTAGGCACCTTTCTATTAAATTTTGGACCTACAAAAGTTGTTTGAATATTTAATCAAGAAAGAAAAAAGAAACATATTAGATTAGCTTCTATAAATTATCACTGCAAAAGTTCAAAACACTAGAAAACAATTTGTAATGCTCACAAGCTCGATATCCTGCCGCGAAACTTTCTTGTTATCATTGCTCGAGGCGGATGCCGAACCTGAGTCGGCAACGGGAGCATCACTTGTGTGATTGTTTGGCGGTTCGCTCTTCGGCTCATGAGATGCTTGAGTTGGTGACTGCAATTCCTCTGGACTCTGCGAATCCATATCATGAGTTTAGTTATTTATAAGATGAATCTAGAAGATCACAACGAGAGTGGAAAACACGGCAATATTACATAGTCTATAATACAACAAGATCTAAGATGATTATTATTATTATTAACCTTTTAGAGAACAAAAAACATTGTTTAGCAAAGCACTACCGAAAACCAGAAATGTTGAATTACTGTGAGAACATAAGTGCTTTGTGTGAAAATTGTGAATTTTTCTTCTCATTAAGATGAAACACACATCATGATGAATTTTGTTGGAAAATGGAAAATAATTGCAGCTATGGCAAACTAATTAAATACCAAATATAAAATGGGGAAAAACAAAACCTGCAAATTCTTCATTTCAGCTGTAAAAAGGCTGACCACATGTCTTTCGGGAATTTGAGTAATTGCAAACTGCCTTTGAATTCAATATGGCATTCCAACAAGTCTACAAAACCCTCAATTCAACATAGTTTATATCTGGAAAACAAGAAGAACATTGTTAGGATTGTAAAGTATACTCAACTAATAAAAAAAAGTCAAATCCTTCTTAATACTACCCTTAAACAAGTATATGAAATCTTATCTTCCAAATCAAAAAGATCCTTATATGGTAAATGAAATGTGGTTTCTCCCAATGTTAATTGTTGCAACAAAGACATAAGCAGGTCATTGTAGTAAGTATGAGATGCAATAAAAAATATGTTTCCATAATCTTTTGTTTGAGTCAACTTAGCTTAGAATTTCCTTTGAAAGAATAGTCTGATGTTCTACCATGACATCTAAATTTCTTCATCTTGAAAAATAAAATCTGAATTTTACCAACCACATCAGCAGGGTGAAAATATGCAATAACTAAAAAATAATGTAAGAACCACCAAAAATAATGTAAGAACCACCAAAAATAAAATAATAAAATAAATAAACCAAGAAAATTGGAATAAAACCAGATCTCTATTGTTACTAAATTATTCTGTGCTGTGAACACAAAATTCAGACTTGATTGATGAAGCAAAACAACTTCTTCATAAAGGAACAAACTTTCACAAGCAGCTACCACAAAATTCCAGATTCTAGAACAACCAATGCCACAAACCAAAATCTAGATGCCCCTGAAGCTAGAACTTTATTGATGAAGCAAACAACCCTTCCAAAAGGAACAAACTTTATAATCTACCAAACAAAGGTTCCAGAAGTTCCCAATGCTTCAACCCAAAATCTACATGCCCATGAACCAAAACAAAACAAAACAAAATAAATAAATAAACAAGAAATGAACATCTATGAAGCATATTGTCACATACCCAGTTCCGGAATCTCCAAAAAGAGTGCAACTTTGGAATCAGAATGGTGTATATCTAGCTAAATTCAGAAAACCCCAACACTTAGCTGAATCCAAAAACGGTTTTTGAAAGATAAAAATAGAAACTTGAGGTAAGAGAAATGAAAAATCAATCGAAATTAGGGCAGAAAAGCTTGAGATAAAGGCTAAGGTAAGTGATGAAAGTGGTGAAAGGGTTGAATAGTGAGGCTGATGAAGAAGATGAAGAAGGAGAAAAATTTGTCCATGGAAGCTGAAGAGTGAAGTAATAATAAGAACATTGAGAGAGGTTTAAGGGACAAAGATATTTTTGAAAAGGGTTGAAAACATATTTTACTTTTTTACTTTGTGGAAAAAATTAGAGATAGTGAAGGATCCATCTCCAACCAAAAAGGGTAAAAGTAATCTAATTTAATTTCCAAACTAAATGGAGTCAATGATGCAAATATATATACAAAACATATTTAATTTCGTATTTAAATAGTTAAAATGAAAAGTAAGAAGTCATTTTAAAAAGATGTGATTATTCAATTTGTTTTTTTGTATAATGGATTATTCAATTTAATTATATTAAGGGATGCTAACATTATCTCTCACCTTATTTATAAAGTGTCTTATCAATATCTTAAATAGTTCAACTAATAGTTCTTTTTAAGTAAGTATTTTAATGCAATTGAATTTAAGTTTAATAGTTAGTCTTTTATATAGTTCTTTGAATTTAAATTTCTCTCTAAGATTCTTTCTTTTTTTTTTTTCAATACGTTTTAGAAATAATTTTTTGCTTTATTACCTTTACTTTAAAAATATTATCTTAAATTGATGAAAAATTACTCAAATCTGTCCAACAAATTTATTCCAAAAAAATATACTTCTTGAATATTTAAAATTATATCACATACACTTCATTTTATATTTTTTTTATTTAACGTCGATATTTTCTAATTATTTTTTATCAATAGAGTTCTATTATAAAATTAATTAAACTATCTCTTTTTTAAGGATGGAAATACTACCCGAACTTGCGGGTACCCACTCCGCCCCTATCCGCTCGGGGCGGGTAATTACCCGCCCCCACACCGGGGCGGGTTTTAACGGGGCGGGTTCTTGGGCGGGGCGGGGCGGGGTCGGGTTTAGGTTGAACCCGCCCCTACCCGCCCCGGTATATATAGTTATATAAATTTTGAAATTTAATTTTATTTATTAGATTTTAATAATTATAAGGACGGGTAGGGCGGGGCGAGTATCCGCAGGGACGAGTTAGAGTTTAATGTTTTACTACCCGCAAGTAGAAATAGAACAGATTCTATGCGAATTGTTATACTGCAGAGCATGATCGAATAGAGCAAAAATCCGTCCCTATCCGCCCCGTTGCCACCCTACTCTTTTTTTGTTTTGATAGTGTTCTCTTATTTTATGGCATTCCATTAGTCAAAAATAGAAAATAATTTGCCGTGAAAAAAGGGAAAAAAAATGTAAAATAAGTTAAGAGTTTTATTTGCACAAAGGAAAAAAAGAAAAGGCAAAGACGAAAAGGAGAAATAGATATTTGGGCTGAGAGCCAGAATCAGAAGGCGCATGTCACGCAACCCCAAGTCATCATTTCTTAACTTATGTCTTATTTATTTATTTATTTATTCCGAACTTTATTCCTTTAAGAAAAATATAATAAAAGGTTTTGTAACTTGTTAGAAACGGATAAGTACTTTTTTTGCACTGAGATTTGGAATT